>NC_073692.1:87796354-87841354 GCF_029784155.1 Uranotaenia lowii
TATGACAAAAATGACAAAAATGACAAAAATGACAAAAATGACAAAAATGACAAAAATGACAAAAATGACAAAAATGACAAAAATGATAAAAATGACAAAAATTACAAAAATGACAAAAATGACAAAAATGACAAAAATGACAAAAATGACAAAAATGACAAAAATGACAAAAATGACAAAAATGACAAAAATGACAAAAATGACAAAAATGACAAAAATGACAAAAATGACAAAAATGACAAAAATGACAAAAATGACAAAAATGACAAAAATGACAAAAATGACAAAAATGAAAAAATGACAAAAATGACAAAAATGACAAAAATGACAAAAATGACAAAAATGACAAAAATGACAAAAATGACAAAAATGACAAAAATGACAAAAATGACAAAAATGACAAAAATGACAAAAATGACAAAAATGACAAAAATGACAAAAATGACAAAAATGACAAAAATGACAAAAATGACAAAAATGACAAAATGACAAAAATGACAAAAATGACAAAAATGACAAAAATGACAAAAATGACAAAAATGACAAAAATGACAAAAATGACAAAAATGACAAAATGACAAAAATGACAAAAATGACAAAAATGACAAAAATGACAAAAATGACAAAAATGACAAAAATGACAAAAATGACAAAAATGACAAAAATGACAAAAATGACAAAAATGACAAAAATGACAAAAATGACAAAAATGACAAAAATGACAAAAATGACAAAAATGACAAAAATGACAAAAATGACAAAAATGACAAAAATGACAAAAATGACAAAAATGACAAAAATGACAAAAATGACAAAAATGACAAAAATGACAAAAATGACAAAAATGACAAAAATGACAAAAATGACAAAAATGACAAAAATGACAAAAATGACAAAATGACAAAAATGACAAAAATGACAAAAATGACAAAAATGACAAAAATGACAAAAATGACAAAAATGACAAAAATGACAAAAATGACAAAAATGACAAAAATGACAAAAATGACAAAAATGACAAAATGACAAAAATGACAAAAATGACAAAAATGACAAAAATGACAAAAATGACAAAAATGACAAAAATGACAAAAATGACAAAAATGACAAAAATGACAAAAATGACAAAAATGACAAAAATGACAAAAATGACAAAAATGACAAAAATGACAAAAATGACAAAAATGAAAAAAATGACAAAAATGACAAAAATGACAAAAATGACAAAAATGACAAAAATGACAAAAATGACAAAAATGACAAAAATGACAAAAATGAAAAAAATGACAAAAATGACAAAAATGACAAAAATGACAAAAATGACAAAAATGACAAAAATGGCAAAAATGACAAAAATGACAAAAATGACAAAAATGACAAAAATGACAAAAATGACAAAAATGACAAAAATGACAAAAATGACAAAAATGACAAAAATGACAAAAATGACAAAAATGACAAAAATGACAAAAATGACAAAAATGACAAAAATGACAAAAATGACAAAAATGACAAAAATTACAAAAATGACAAAAATGACAAAAAAGACAAAAATGACAAAAATGACAAAAATGACAAAAATGACAAAAATTCCAAAATTTACAAAAATTACCAAAATTACAAAAATTACAAAAATCACAAAAATCACAAAAATGACAAAAATGACAAAAATGACAAAAATGACAAAAATGACAAAAATGACAAAAATGACAAAAATGACAAAAATGACAAAAATGACAAAAATGATAAAAATGACAAAAATGACAAAAATGACAAAAATGACAAAAATGACAAAAATGACAAAAATGACAAAAATGACAAAAATGACAAAAATGACAAAAATGACAAAAATGACAAAAATGACAAAAATGACAAAAATGACAAAAATGACAAAAATGACAAAAATGACAAAAATGACAAAAATGATAAAAATGACAAAAATGACAAAAATGACAAAAATGACAAAAATGACAAAAATGACAAAAATGACAAAAATGACAAAAATGACAAAAATGACAAAAATGACAAAAATGACAAAAATGACAAAAATGACAAAAATGACAAAAATGACAAAAATGACAAAAATGACAAAAATGACAAAAATGACAAAAATGACAAAATGACAAAAATGACAAAAATGACAAAAATGACAAAAATGACAAAAATGACAAAAATGACAAAAATGACAAAAATGACAAAAATGACAAAAATGACAAAAATGACAAAAATGACAAAAATGACAAAAATGACAAAAATGACAAAAATGACAAAAATGACAAAAATGACAAAAATGACAAAAATGACAAAAATGACAAAAATGACAAAAATGACAAAAATGACAAAAATGACAAAAATGACAAAAATGACAAAAATGACAAAAATGACAAAAATGACAAAAATGACAAAAATGACAAAAATGACAAAAATGACAAAAATGACAAAAATGACAAAAATGACAAAAATGACAAAAATGACAAAAATGACAAAAATGACAAAAATTACAAAAATGACAAAAATGACAAAAATGACAAAAATGACAAAAATGACAAAAATGACAAAAATGACAAAAATGACAAAAATGACAAAAATGACAAAAATGACAAAAATGACAAAAATGACAAAAATGACAAAAATGACAAAAATGACAAAAATGACAAAAATGACAGAAATGACAAAAATGACAAAAATGACAAAAATGACAAAAATTACAAAAATGACAAAAATTAAAAAAATGACAAAAATGACAAAAATGACAAAAATGACAAAAATGACAAAAATGACAAAAATGACAAAAATGACAAAAATGACAAAAATGACAAAAATGACAAAAATGACAAAAATGACAAAAATGACAAAAATGACAAAAATGACAAAAATGACAAAAATGACAGAAATGACAAAAATGACAAAAATTAAAAAAATGACAAAAATGACAAAAATGACAAAAATGACAAAAATAACAAAAATGACAAAAATGACAAAAATGAAAAAAATGACAAAAATGACAAAAATGACAAAAATGACAAAAATGACAAAAATGACAAAAATGACAAAAATGACAAAAATGACAAAAATGACAAAAATGACAAAAATGACAAAAATGACAAAAATGACAAAAATGACAAAAATGACAAAAATGACAAAAATGACAAAAATGACAAAAATGACAAAAATGACAAAAATGACAAAAATGACAAAAATTACAAAAATGACAAAAATTACAAAAATGACAAAAATTAAAAAAATGACAAAAATGACAAAAATGACAAAAATGACAAAAATGACAAAAATGACAGAAATGACAAAAATGACAAAAATTAAAAAAATGACAAAAATGAAAAAAATGACAAAAATGACAAAAATGATAAAAATGACAAAAATGACAAAAATGACAAAAATGACAAAAATGACAAAAATGACAAAAATGACAAAAATGACAAAAATGACAAAAATGACAAAAATGACAAAAATGACAAAAATGACAAAAATGACAAAAATGACAAAAATGACAAAAATGACAAAAATGACAAAAATGACAAAAATGACAAAAATGACAAAAATGACAAAAATGACAAAAATGACAAAAATGACAAAAATGACAAAAATGACAAAAATGACAAAAATGACAAAAATGACAAAAATGACAAAAATGACAAAAATGACAAAAATGACAAAAATGACAAAAATGACAAAAATGACAAAAATGACAAAAATGACAAAAATGACAAAAATGACAAAAATGACAAAAATGACAAAAATGACAAAAATGACAAAAATGACAAAAATGACAAAAATGACAAAAATGACAAAAATGACAAAAATGACAAAAATGACAAAAATGACAAAAATGACAAAACTGACAAAAATGACAAAAATGACAAAAATGACAAAAATGACAAAAATGACAAAAATGACAAAAATGACAAAAATGACAAAAATGACAAAAATGACAAAAATGACAAAAATGACAAAAATGACAAAAATGACAAAAATGACAAAAATGACAAAAATGACAAAAATGACAAAAATGACAAAAATGACAAAAATGACAAAAATGACAAAAATGACAAAAATGACAAAAATGACAAAAATGACAAAAATGACAAAAATGACAAAAATGACAAAAATGACAAAAATGACAAAAATGACAAAAATGACAAAAATGACAAAAATGACAAAAATGACAAAAATGACAAAAATGACAAAAATGACAAAAATGATAAAAATGACAAAAATGACAAAAATGACAAAAATGACAAAAATGACAAAAATGACAAAAATGACAAAAATGACAAAAATGACAAAAATGACAAAAATGACAAAAATGACAAAAATGACAAAAATGACAAAAATGACAAAAATGACAAAAATGACAAAAATGACAAAAATGACAAAAATGACAAAAATGACAAAAATGACAAAAATGACAAAAATGACAAAAATGACAAAAATGACAAAAATGACAAAAATGACAAAAATGACAAAAATGACAAAAATGACAAAAATGACAAAAATGACAAAAATGACAAAAATGACAAAAATGACAAAAATGACAAAAATGACAAAAATGACAAAAATGACAAAAATGACAAAAATGACAAAAATGACAAAAATGACAAAAATGACAAAAATGACAAAAATGACAAAAATGACAAAAATGACAAAAATGACAAAAATGACAAAAATGACAAAAATGACAAAAATGACAAAAATGACAAAAATGACAAAAATGACAAAATGACAAAAATGACAAAAATGACAAAAATGACAAAAATGACAAAAATGACAAAAATGACAAAAATTACAAAAATTACAAAAATTACAAAAATTACTAAAATGACAAAAATTACAAAAATTACAAAAATGACAAAAATGACAAAAATGACAAAAATGACAAAAATGACAAAAATGACAAAAATGACAAAAATGACAAAAATGACAAAAATGACAAAAATGACAAAAATGACAAAAATGACAAAAATGACAAAAATGACAAAAATGACAAAAATGACAAAAATGACAAAAATGACAAAAATGACAAAAATGACAAAAATGACAAAAATGACAAAAATGACAAAAATGACAAAAATGACAAAAATGACAAAAATGACAAAAATGACAAAAATGACAAAAATGACAAAAATGACAAAAATGACAAAAATGACAAAAATGACAAAATGACAAAAATGACAAAAATGACAAAAATGACAAAAATGACAAAAATGACAAAAATGACAAAAATGACAAAAATGACAAAATGACAAAAATGACAAAAATGACAAAAATGACAAAAATGACAAAAATGACAAAAATGACAAAAATGACAAAAATGACAAAAATGACAAAAATGACAAAAATGACAAAAATGACAAAAATGACAAAAATGACAAAAATGACAAAAATGACAAAAATGACAAAAATGACAAAAATGACAAAAATGACAAAAATGACAAAAATGACAAAAATGACAAAAATGACAAAAATGACAAAAATGACAAAAATGACCAAAATGAAAAAAATGACAAAAATGACAAAAATGACAAAAATGACAAAAATGACAAAAATGACAAAAATGACAAAAATGACAAAAATGACAAAAATGACAAAAATGACAAAAATGACAAAAATGACAAAAATGACAAAAATGACAAAAATGACAAAAATGACAAAAATGACAAAAATGACAAAAATGACAAAAATGAAAAAAATGACAAAAATGACAAAAATGACAAAAATGACAAAAATGACAAAAATGACAAAAATGACAAAAATGACAAAAATGACAAAAATGACAAAAATGACAAAAATGACAAAAATGACAAAAATGACAAAAATGACAAAAATGACAAAAATGACAAAAATGACAAAAATGACAAAAATGACAAAAATGACAAAAATTACAAAAATGACAAAAATGACAAAAATGACAAAAATGACAAAAATGACAAAAATGACAAAAATGACAAAAATGACAAAAATGACAAAAATGACAAAAATGACAAAAATTACAAAAATTACAAAAATTACAAAAATTACAAAAATTACAAAAATTACAAAAATTACAAAAATTACAAAAATGACAAAAATGACAAAAATGACAAAAATGACAAAAATGACAAAAATGACAAAAATGACAAAAATGACAAAAATGACAAAAATGATAAAAATGACAAAAATGACAAAAATGACAAAAATAACAAAAATGACAAAAATGACAAAAATGACAAAAATGACAAAAATGACAAAAATGACAAAAATGACAAAAATGACAAAAATGACAAAAATGACAAAAATGACAAAAATGACAAAAATGACAAAAATGACAAAAATGACAAAAATGACAAAAATGACAAAAATGACAAAAATGACAAAAATGACAAAAATGACAAAAATGACAAAAATGACAAAAATGACAAAAATGACAAAAATGACAAAAATGACAAAAATGACAAAAATGACAAAAATGACAAAAATGACAAAAATGACAAAAATGACAAAAATGACAAAAATGACAAAAATGACAAAAATGACAAAAATGACAAAAATGACAAAAATGACAAAAATGACAAAAATGAAAAAAATGACAAAAATGACAAAAATGACAAAAATGACAAAAATGACAAAAATGACAAAAATGACAAAAATGACAAAAATGACAAAAATGACAAAAATGACAAAAATGACAAAAATGACAAAAATGACAAAAATGACAAAAATGACAAAAATGACAAAAATGACAAAAATGACAAAAATGACAAAAATGACAAAAATGACAAAAATGACAAAAATGACAAAAATGACAAAAATGACAAAAATGACAAAAATGACAAAAATGACAAAAATGACAAAAATGACAAAAATGACAAAAATGACAAAAATGACAAAAATGACAAAAATGACAAAAATGACAAAAATGACAAAAATGACAAAAATGACAAAAATGACAAAAATGACAAAAATGACAAAAATGACAAAAATGACAAAAATGACAAAAATGACAAAAATGACAAAAATGACAAAAATGACAAAAATGACAAAAATGACAAAAATGACAAAAATGACAAAAATGACAAAAATGACAAAAATGACAAAAATGACAAAAATGACAAAAATGACAAAAATGACAAAAATGACAAAAATGACAAAAATGACAAAAATGACAAAAATGACAAAAATGACAAAAATGACAAAAATGACAAAAATGACAAAAATGACAAAAATGACAAAAATGACAAAAATGACAAAAATGACAAAAATGACAAAAATGACAAAAATGACAAAAATGACAAAAATGACAAAAATGACAAAAATGACAAAAATGACAAAAATGACAAAAATTACAAAAATGACAAAAATGACAAAAATGACAAAAATGACAAAAATGACAAAAATGACAAAAATGACAAAAATGACAAAAATGACAAAAATGACAAAAATGACAAAAATGACAAAAATTACAAAAATTACAAAAATTACAAAAATTACAAAAATTACAAAAATTACAAAAATTACAAAAATTACAAAAATTACAAAAATCACAAAAATCACAAAAATGACAAAAATGACAAAAATGACAAAAATGACAAAAATGATAAAAATGACAAAAATGACAAAAATGATAAAAATGACAAAAATGACCAAAATGACAAAAATGACAAAAATGACAAAAATGACAAAAATGACAAAAATGACAAAAATGACAAAAATGACAAAAATGACAAAAATGACAAAAATGACAAAAATGACAAAAATGACAAAAATGACAAAAATGACAAAAATGACAAAAATGACAAAAATGACAAAAATGACAAAAATGACAAAAATGACAAAAATGACAAAAATGACAAAAATGACAAAAATGACAAAAATGACAAAAATGACAAAAATGACAAAAATGACAAAAATGACAAAAATGACAAAAATGACAAAAATGACAAAAATGACAAAAATGACAAAAATGACAAAAATGACAAAAATGACAAAAATGACAAAAATGACAAAAATGACAAAAATGACAAAAATGACAAAAATGACAAAAATGACAAAAATGACAAAAATGACAAAAATGACAAAAATGACAAAAATGACAAAAATGACAAAAATGACAAAAATGACAAAAATGACAAAAATGACAAAAATGACAAAAATGACAAGGTTTTACAATACAATGTCAGAATCTTCGTGTCGGCATGTAAATATTGAAAAGGGAAATTATTTAAAAAATCTCAATTTGTAGTCTTTAATTTAACGCAATTGTATCGAAGAAGTAAAATTATCGGACACCAGTCTACCAAACCAGCTTCACGTTTCACTAGCAATCATTCATAAGTTGGTAAGTTCACTGCATCCTAGGTGTTGCGATTACTCCTTCAATCACACGAAAGCATCCGCGAAAAGTGTGTTGATTACAGTTGCATACGATTGGTTCCGAAATTTCGTGCAACAAGATGACCCGTAGCTCGAAATCAATCACCTATCCGGGATGTCGATAAGAGGTCGGTCCGTCCATTTAAAAGAAGCTGCTCCAAGTGGAACCGGTAGCAGTTTCTGGCGAACAGGTGCCCAATTCTCAATCCTGGCGAAAGTGCGAAGTGCGATGAAGTTGTGGGTTTGTTGTAAGTTTGATGGCGAAGTTACTTGAATAAGGAAGTGATTATAAATTTTTGAATTTTTCAGTGCTCGCCTTCGTGGCAGTTGTGAATTCGGTTCCCAGCAAGAGCTATTTCTACGGCTCCGATAGTGAAGAATATGTTTACCATTACAAATTGGATGTGAGAACCGGAGTTGTCGAGACCAGCACAGGATCTCAGTACGAAGTGAAAGCCGATATTCATGTCAGACCAGGTGCGAATTTGTAACACATTATTGAAAAAAATATCCCTAAACTTATGTTGTTCGTATAGATACTTCTGGAAATGGCACATTTGTTTATTTGGTCGATCCCATGGTTTACGTGTACACCGGACCATTGTATCCCATTGGTGAAATTCATGGCAAGGAACCTCATCCGAAAACTTTTGTTCCCATAGTAAAGGAAGCTGAAGTTTTCAAACTACCGTTCTACGTCACTTACGATAAGTATGGAATGGTCCATGAAGTTTTTACTACGCCCGATGACACGCAGTGGAGTATCAATATCAAGAAAGGAATTGCAGCATCTCTTCAGCTTCCTTCGGATAAAGTTCCAACATCCAAATACGTAAAACCTGTGGTGTTTTCGTTTGTAGAAGAGAGTGTGTACGGCAAAGTTAATGTGACTTACGATGTTGTTACCGATGATGAGCATATTGTCGTGAAGAAGACGCCAGACTTTGTCAGCTTCGAGCACATGCCGTACTATCACTACAGTAATGTAGAAGTAGAAGAAGTTCACGATCATTTTTCAGTTTGGAACGCAACGTATCCGGAAAGCACCTATTTCCTAGTAAGCAAAAAAGATGGCTTCAAGGCACATAAATTCTACACCATTAGCACTAAGACTGTGCAACCATCAATGACCGAAGGACAGACGCAATTCGTTTCCAGTCACCAGTCTTTTGAGTACGCTACAGTTGTTTCACCAACTCCGATGGATTTTGCCAAATTCGTTGTAAGTATGAATACACTTTTGAGGAAAGCGAGTTCAAACAACCTAGGTTTCAAAATTTTATTACTCAATGTTCATGTTCGACTGCTAGTTGATGTTCCGAAGAATCCATTGCCTCCATTTTTTCTGATAATCTATAAGCTTCCAACATTTTTAGGTCTACAACCCAGTTGAGTACGTTTCTTTGAACATGGAATACAACTCATATTTCCCATGCCTGTCAGTGTTCCCGCATATTGTTGATGTATCCGTTTATGCACCGAAAATCCTGGCTATGCTTTACGAAGCCGTTGAATACCTTCAGGTACGAACATGATTTCGATATTTTTTCCTTCAATTCAAACCATTTTTCCCACTAGGAAAATCCCATCACTAAAACGGAAACCGATACTAAGCACGGATTGACAGTAACTCGCATAGTCGAAACCTTCAAGCCGTTCAGCGTTGAAAATTATGAACATTTCTACACTTATATCACCAAAAACACGACTCCCAAAGATTTGGCTGCTCTTGACGTCTTCTACAAAGTACTACCAATGGTAGGAACGAAGAATTCTGCTGTCTTCATTAAAAGTGTCATCAAGGCCCATAAGGTTAAGGATTTCGTTGCCTCAGTAATGCTATTCTCTCTGGGACTCAACGTACGTGTTCCCACTGTGGAATTGTTGAAGGAGTTGGAAGATTTCTACCACTTCGAAGATGACGTGAAACCGGAAGTTGCTCACGCTGCCATACTTACCTTCGGCTCACTGGTGTACAAAACTTTCGTTCATGATGTCCATTCCGCCGAGCTGCAGAAATATGTTAAGGTTTATTACAAAAAATTCAAAGAATCGAAATCGTTCGAGGAACAATTGGTATGGATGCATGGCCTTATGAACATCCAGGTTGGATCCGTCTATGAGTTAATTGCTCCAATTGTAAAAGGAGAACAAGTTCTGGAGCTTCCGTTTGATCGTCATCTGCGTGTGCATGCCATCTACTCACTGGAAAAGATTCTATCGCACGACTACGATCTACTGTTTGAAACGATTTATCCAGTATTTGTTAACGAAACTCTTACAACCGAACTACGCGTAGCCGCATTGAAGGTGCTGCTGTCCACTAAACATGTTAAGTACTTCGGAAAGCTTGCATCACACATGAAAACTGAGAAAAATCCACAAGTTTATTCATTTTTCTTTACCACCGTCGAATCTATGGTCGAATCAACTATTCACCATGATGAAGATTTCTACTATTATGTCAAGCAAATGTTTAAATTTTTCAAGCACTACGATAGCTCAGTGGAAACCAAAGCCTTCTATTACGATTACGTCGATAAGAAACATTTCTACGGAGCCTCCATCTATGGTAACCTAGTAGCCGATGATAAACACAACAAAGTCAACCAATTCTTCATCAACTTCAGTCCGTACGTCATGGATCGTTCAGTTGATCTTTACTCCGTGTATGTCAAGTTCGAAGGAATAGAAAACCCGCTCACCATGCTTTGGCCCAAATTGTTCAATGTTGAACCTAAGACTGTCAAGGAACCAATCTTCAAACAACACGAAAAAGAAACTGTACACGTAGAATTCACTCTGGTTGCGAACGGAAAGGTCGTTTACACCAAATATTTCGACGAGGAATCAATCAAACAATTCTACACGCATACTTATCTATCGATTCTTACTACAATGAAATATCAATTCACATCTATCATGAATCTGGCTGACGTTGAAGTTTATTCCCCGACCTTGGATGGAGTGCAAACCAAGGTTGACTTCGAGCTACCTCTGGTGTCTCAGTTCAAGTATGACGTTGTCACACCCACAAGCAAAAATGCCAACGAAGTCACTTTTTCAGTACACAGCTTCTTCCGCTTATGGATGCACGGTTTCCATGGAATCTCCGTTTATAATCCATTCGGCGTCACCTGGCATGGCTCTCGAAGAGTTTATGCATTCGACTTTACCGTTCCGTTCAACTTTGATGTTGTTTTCAACTTCCAACAGAACTCGTTTAAGTTTGTTTGGACCAAGAGTACAAACGAAGTCCATAATGTTGTTGGATTCAAAACTCACGTCAAGACACAAGTTTATGCCAAACCAGACACTGAAGTAGACTTTATGAAGAGCACTTGCCCCGAATGTCTTCACTACCTGACTACATTCGTTGCTCCAGTAAACAAGAAGAAAGATCTCGTAATCTATGAGACCCACTCCAAAACATCCGGACTTCACTTCTACCTGTCTGTTTACGATATTGAAGTTTTGCCTCATGTGAAACACTTCAAAACGCTCTCCGATCTTTTCACAAACGATATTTTCTATGAGCTCCCCAATACGTCATTCTTCAAATTCATGATGACCTACTACACCTGGTTCTATACACATTTCTTCCCCCCTCAATATTCAAGCTACGGAGTTGTAGGCTTCGTTGATCCCTGTAAAGTATACCCCTTCCATAAGGCTGAATTTACGTTTAAGGTCAACACTGAAGCCATAACCCATGAAATGTGGGCGACTCCAAACTACCACCAATACGTCAAAGTATCGGCGGTTTTCAAAAACGAAAGCGAAGTCGAAGTTAATCACTGGGACGTGAATGTGCATTTTACTCATGAATACGGAATTTACTTCAAAACTTTCAACGTCTACGTTACCCATAAAACTCCTGGAGAGAAAAACATGAACATTTGCTTCGACTACACCAAGAACGTTCATGCCGATTCGGTAGATGGAAAGTTCACATATTCTCATGGTTACTCCTACGATCACAAGTGTGTTAAGGATGAAATGGTTGTGTCAGCACAATTCACCGGCAGCTACTCCGATGCACAGAAGAACTTCACTAAGAGCCCCGTTTACTCGTACAAAGAATGTGTCAAACATTACGTCGATAGCCATACTCCCATTCCCATGACGTACGACTGCGCTGATGCACACACAACCGTTCGGAAGTATGTCTACACCGTGGATTATGAACACGTGCTTCCGGTGTACCTGAGCTTTGTCAAACCGTTCTGGTTCTGGATTCAGCAGGTTTTCCCTGTCTATTACGATGCGGATGCCCATCATCATGTACCAACTGGCAGTTTCGTCGTCGATGTTGAGTATCCAATGTGGTGGGAAGAACACTCCGTTGTGGATATGGTTGTCACTTCTCCGGAAGAAAGCTTTGTCTTCGAACACGTTCCCTATTACGATTGGTTCTGGTCGTTCCAACCGGATAGCGTTCTTTTCACGAGGTAAATTTCACTTTTTTTTAAGTTTTCAAAGCTTAATTAACGATCCTTCGTTTAGATATTTCGATTTCATGAAAACTGTCGGATACACAACCGAGTGTGTGGTGAATCCGGCTTTCAACTACACCGGATACCACTACGATGTCAGCAAGACGCCTGTTTACAGCGAATGGACTCTTTACGCAGCGGATCATCCGAGCAGCTACAGCTGGGCTGTCTACGTTCAGAAAACTGAGAAGAACTACGTCGTACGTCGTAAAATGTCTAACAAATGAACTCAAAACTAATGTTGTGGTTCTAATTCCAGGCTCTCAAATTCGTCATTAATGGTCACGAAGTAGTAGTCCAGCCCATTGTTGAGAAGTCCGTCGAGTACACCGGAGTCACCAAATACACCTTCACAGTTGACAGCCAAATCCTGGAGGTCATGAATGATGTGGTCGTTCCGGGTGTGTATCCATTCAAGTACTTCCAGGTAGACAACAGTGTGGTTTTCGTTGTTCCAAGTGTATCGCTATATGTGGTGTACGATGGACACCAAGTCGTTTTCGAAACGGTGAAAATGGACCACACTCACTACTATGGACAGTGTTTCGCTTAGGAAGCAACAGGCTGATGTGAAGCAAAATATAAACCAAAGTAAATTGTTATCTTGTTATTCGTTTATTGATCTGTGAAATAACCCAATTCACGTGCTTTCTTCAAAAACGCTACCAAAGAATCGAGAACCTCGATCGAGTTTGGAATGATCTGTTCGGCCGGAAGCAGAAAACCGCAATTGCCAGTATCACGGAACTCATAGGAAGCCACTATGGGGACATTGTGTTCACCCAGCGCCCAGTCTCTGGTTGATCCGGATGCGATATCTAAATACGAATTAGAAGTTTGTTTGTTAGTTGATAAGCATCTCTGACATTATCAACAAAATACTTACACAATACATCTGCCGTATTTCCCACCGTATATTGTGTTCCGAATCTTTTATATAGAGCAATGGCCGCAGCTTCTGCCATTTCCATCCAATCGTAAAACCTATCTACCTTATCGGCGTTTTGATAACCGAACGGTAGAAGTATCAATTGACTGTACGAATGGAACGACAGATAAAAGTGAATCTTCTCCTTATGAAGCTCGAAGTAGTTCATCAACACTTTGGTTTCAATTTCCGAGGCCGGTTCAGGTCCTGCGTACGTATCGGTGCAAGGATTCGATGAAGAACCACCATCTAGAATATTCCAAACTTATAGTTATAAACATGACCGTTAAAAATAAAACCATGGAAGTACCCATCCAGTGATGAGGGAAATTCCGGTTCATATCCGCACCATAGCACAATAGACTATGAGGGTAGCGAGTTTTCCTCCACATTCGGTTTTCTTCTTTGGTATAATTCAGGCCATCAGGATTAACGACCGGAAGAATATACCAGTCGTAGTTCTGAGCGATGTTCACAATCTCTGGATCCGAAGAGGTTAGCAGCTCATTCAATAACCAGGTTGTTGTGGCCGAGGTGATCCACTCGCGAGCGTGAATGTTGGATTCCAGGAAAATTCCCGGATTTCCTGCCTTATGCGATAGCTTAACAGCACGAATGTCACGCCCTTCGTAAGACTTTCCAACGGATTCCACCGAAAGGATTTGCGAATGTTGCTGAACCATCGTATCAATCCAACCGTACATTTCATCCAAAGTGTAGTAATCCGTCCAATCCAATGTGGCAGCTCTGAACGCTTTTCGTGGCCTTTCATTATCTATTAAGCTAGAATGCAATGCAATAGATTTAAAAAATACTATCTTTTATGTAACACACTTCAAAACTGAATCTCACTTTTGCACATTTTCAATCTTCAAGGCAATCGCCATATCCAAACGACTTGCCAGCTCCTCAAAAACACGTACTTTCTTCGGTGAGATCATAATATCAACTTTCATTCCTGTTTGAACTGGAGGTTCCCAAAAATTGTACTAAAAGTTGGTCTGTATTGGATTTAAACATGTCTTTCAAAAACAATGTTGAATATTACCTCTTGGGGAAACTGTTCCAGAAGTTGCAAAGCTTGTAGTTGATTTTCATTATCGATATTTACAGTGTAAACGCGATGTTTATCGAAACGCAGCGGTTCTGCTGCGACTATCGAAAACCGTAAGACTATCGACAAAAATGCGACCACCTTTAAGAGCACCATGATTGCTTCTTATTGTATCAAGTGCAGCCACTCAACGACTAAAGTTCGAGACACCATTATTGCTTGATTTTATAGATACACAGACGGACATGTCAAGCGGTTGAGCCTTCTACATTCTATACTGCTTATCACAGAGGAGATTATTGATGCACCATCAAAAATATTACGAGATTTTTAACATAACGGACATTTTTATATTTTCTGAAAATTTGCGCCGGGGGATGAAACTTGAAGTTAGTTTTGAAAAAATAATGTTTTTTACCTGCTTTGATAAATACTTTTGTACGCCTCGACCCGGAATAGAACTCGAGTCTTTTGATTACCTCTCCGATACCTTACCAATAGGCTAAATCGTCAGATGTAAACTAATCAAGCTGTAGCTCTATAATTCAATTGACTTCATTGAGTTGATTTCCCTGCTTGAATCTACGGTAGAAAATGCTCTTTGTGCCCCGATCAATGGTGCTCTATACTAGGGTTACCATATCCCGTGACACCAAAAAGAGTACATTGAGATAATTTACCCAAAAAGTCAGGAAAAACTTCCATATATTATCGAGCTTCGCGCCCGGATGGTATGCAAAATAATGTACAGTAGAACTCCAGTTACCTGAGGTAGTCGAAGGAGGAACCACCTCGGATAAGTGAAACCTCGGATTAAACGAAATACATTGACAAACCCTTTTGCTCTGGTATGGCATATCATCCAGGCGCAAAGCTCGGTTCTTGCATAGGTTTTATATTTCTATTTGATCGACATTTCCGGCAAGTTTAGATTTAAAACTTAACAATGTATCGCGATGATAAAACACATTTTTACACGAATTTTGGATGAAAATTCTGGCTCGGATGAGCGGAGTTCTGCTGTACATATTTTGTGCTCTCTGAGATGGCACCGAGATATTCCATTTTAATCAGCTACTGTTAATGTCTTGGAGGTTATGTGACTTACATGACAACTATAAACTTTCTTTTTAAATATTTTTGTACTTTACCTAGATTTTGTGCAAATTTATTACTGTTTACATACTCAAAGGCGCTTAACGCGCTCATTGGTTATAACGGCTAAAATGCATGTTTATTAAAAAAAAATTAGGTAAAGTAATTTATTGTAAGCTATTCCTTTCGTTGTTTTTGCATAAGATGTGAAACAACTTCATAAAATGGAAGGAATTTTGGTTTTTCTTATCAAATGTCTTTCAACAAAAAAAGAGTACATTTGGTAAAATTTCACAAAATGAAGAGTACGCTCATTTTTCGATCGAAAAAGAGTACATGTACTCTTAAAAGAGTACGTATGGTTACCCTACTCTATACGCCCCGAGTCAACAAGTTGAAGTAAAAACGTGTTTTAAAATTGATTAACTGAAAAATAAAAAAATTAATGATGGTGGAAGTTGGGGGAAAATGTGTACATCATGTTGCAGTGCGTATCTTATAGATGAAGTAAAGATGATTTAACGATCATAAGAACTTATTTTCCGGTGCTCAAAAATTATAATATTTTCGTCACTTGAGAACCTAGTTTTTTTATATTTCTGTAAAGATGATAGGGAAATTTCTTTTTTGCTGAAAAAATAATACTATAGAAACAACAAAATTGTTCCTCATGAAAATTTATTTGAGAAAATTCGTAGTTTCGTAGGAATGAGGAGTGCTTACTATGCCCTTATCTCCCCTACAGTCCGAGATATTTGAATGTAATTACAAGTACTTTTTTTCTAATTTTCCTAAATTTCATGTTTGGAGCATAACTTAAAAACTGTTCTCTTGAAATTTTTTTGAATATCATTTTCGGATTCAGTGCCCGATTTTACATTAAAAATGTATGGCGGCGCATGATGTTTACGATTTTTTATTAAATTTTGTAAACAAGCTAAATGTATGGGATTCGATTACATTTTTATTAAAATTGAAAATTTATTTAATTAATTTATTAAAATTTATTAAATTAAAAATTTACTGTGTAGACTCAAGAAAATAAGACCAAAGATTCTATTGGGTCCTTATAGTGAATAAGATAATTTTCATGATCTCTTTCTAATATTTTGCAAAAAGACTTTCTCTCATACTTTCATGTGCATTGTATAGATAAATGCTCTCAAGAAACCAAGAAAACTCCCCTAGTTTGAGCATCAATGAGAAAATTTCCAATTTGATAAAATGTAATATTATCTACGAAGTGTTATGTAGGGGAGGAGCGGGCTATATGCGCCTATTAAGCAGAACACTGATTTAATCAAATATCACATCGAATATGTGTAGAAAAACTATATACACGTGTGCAGGCATCTGTTTTCAATACATTGGAGTAATTTTTATGTTAAAATTTTCTTCTGTATCCAAGAAAATGATTTTATTATAAGTGTTGTCTAAAATGCCGAACCTCAAACAGTGCAGGCTAAATGCGCCTATTTATGTTTTGAACAAAATTTCTGTTTTTTGGGAAATATTTCCGTATAATTTCATTGAAACTGCTAGAAAGTAATAATTTCCGTACGACAAAGCTGAAGTTTAATAAATATCTATGTATATTATAATTTAATAGAATAAAACAAAAGTTAGGGTTGCCATACTATGGAGGCAGTTCATCCATGAGAAAAACTTTATCAAATCTGTTTTTAGATCTTCAATTCTCTCTTAAGATGTTATTCAGAGCTTAGATTTGAAGGTTCAATGATAAAAATCACTTATTTATTCCATTTAACCTGTTATTTTAGGATGGAGGCATTTTACAAACATGATGGGGGCACACAAAAACACTCAATTATTCCACTATATAATCAATATAAAACCTCCACAAAAGCTGAAATATGTTTAATTTCTTAAGTTCATTTGAGTAAGAAACAAAAACCATCCTAGTTTTTGTTTTCAGCTTCTTTGCTTATAATTTTTAAAAGTCGAAATATTACATCAAAATGTATCAAAACCTTGTATGATTTTTTAAATTTTTTTGAGTTTGTAAATTCATAAAATTCTTTCTTGCCTTATGTTCTAAGCGTTTCACCCTCAAAATGCATTGGTCAGATAAGCTGTCTAGTCAGCCATTTCATCAAACAGCCGTAGGGTCATTTAACCCGATAGGCCCATTTAGGAAACCTTTCCCCTAAGCTTTAAGGCACCAATCTTTAGAAGGCTTTTTAGGTCTACCGGACTGTTGTGTAAGACTGAATTATATTGTTTTTTGAAAGAAATTATCCTATAGAGACTATCCGGGGTATTTCATCTGAAAATCTGGCCAAATCTTGACATGGAAATTTAAAGTTTCAAACTAAAATCCGGACAAATTAAGTAAAAATAGCTTAAAATATACATTTTTGGACGGAAATTAAAAAAAAAATAATAATTTGGTTAAAGTTTTTGTTTGTTCATCAAAAATGTGAATGAATCTCGGCAACTGGGCCGAAACGGACTTTTGCAAAATTGGGTAAACCAGGCAATCAGGCAAGCTTACTATAGAATCATTGCATGATAACCATGTTAAAATGTTCCATATGTGCTGTCTTAAATAAATTGAATTTTTTTGCAAAAAAGTTTAATTAAATATTCACCAAATAGACATTATTTATTTCGTATTTAATCGATCATTATAAGGTTCCATTTAATCAAGCGACAACATCGCGTCGCGGGAAATAACCTAGCTCCTTGGCTTTTGCCATCCAGGCCACCAGGGAATCGAGCACCTCTTCAGCGTTTGGAATGATTTGAGTTGCCGGAAGCACAAATCCATAATAGCCGGTATCACGGAACTCGTACGTCACCCCAATCGGGATTCCCTCTTGGCCATGAGCCCAATCCGGAGACGACCCCGAGGCAACATCTGTACAAAAGTGACGGAAATGTTAAGTTGTATTTCCAACGAAAGGTTTCGTATAATTATACTCACACAACACATCAGCAGTCGTTCCAAAAGTGTATTGAGTGCCGTGTTTTCGCACCGCAGCTTGGGCAGCTGCTTCAGCTATCTGCATCCAATCGAAGTAGTTTTCGGAGTGTTCAGCATCCTGATGACCATATGGAAGCAACATGTATTGCCCATACGAGTGGAAGGACATGTAGAAGTCGATTTGCGACTTATACTTCCTCAAAAGTGCCATTACATTTTGAGTTTCAATTTCGGAACCGGCAGAGGGTCCAGCAAAAAGGTCTGAGCAGGGATTAACAGATGCACCTCCCTCTGAAAGATAATAAAAACATTGAAAAGGGAGAATTTTAAAAATTGTTTGTTTCCCTTTACCCATCCAATGTCCTGGGAAGTTCCTGTTCATGTCTACACCCTGGCAGAGGATAGTTTGACGGGATCGGTTCTTTCTCCACAGGCGATTAGTTTCTTTGGTGTAGTGTAAGCCATCTGGATTCATCACTGGAAGAATGTACCAGTCGTATTCCGTTGCTAGCTGTACGACCTCCGGATCCGTTGAGGTTAGCAGTTGGTTCAGGATCCAGGTAGTTGTAGCGGATGTAATCCATTCACGTGCATGGATGTTAGACTCCAGGAATATTCCAGGATTTCCAGGTTGCTTCGACAAAATGATAGCCTTCATTTGTCGCTTTTCAAAGGATTCTCCATAGGTTTCAATGCGAAGGTATTGTGGATACTGTTGAACTAGCTCGTCCATCCAGGCGTACATTTCTTCAAGAGTGTGGTAGTCTTCCCAGCCGAATCCCTCGCGTTTCCTCTTTAACGGACGTTCATTATCGATAAGTCTAGAATAGAATTTGGCAGTTACTATTTTTCTTCGTCAAACTTCATGTTACTCACTCTTGGAAATTGGCAATCTTCAGCGAATTTTCCATATCTAAGTGGCTGGTAAAATTTTCAAAATCGGCATATTTGTGCGGTGGTACCAAGATTGATACTTTCATGTTTGATCGCATTGGAGATTCCAGGAAGTAGTACTAGAATAGAAGTTGTATTTTTATTCCATTCAAGCTTGTAGTTTTCATACCTACCCCGTTAGGGCTTTCTTCCAAAGTTTGCAAAGCGCGGAGCTGTTCTTCATTCTGAATGTTCACTTCGTAGGATCGATAGTTATCAAATCGAAGTTTTTCACCGTTTACAGTACAGACCGCGGCCAAGAGGCCTAAAACCACACAAATTTTGAACATCATGTTGACCAACCGGCGTACACCGTCTAAATATGAACAAATGTAATCCGAGTGATACGATTTATAGACCCCGAATTGGTACGATTAGTTCCTATGAATGATTGATGCACAGATAGCCAGCAATAAAATTTCGACGTTTTCTATTCAATAGGGTTATCTCGCTGCTTTTTCGATTGATACTGAAGTTAAGCGCCAAAGATTCTTTCTAAGTTTAGTAAACCGCAAAGATAACTTATCAGATGCTTATTGGAATGGCCGATTGACATACCTGGAGTCTATTCAAATATGCACTTCAGTCATCATGAAACCTCCAAAAATAATACTCGTAGCATTGTTTTTCACTGCTTGCTCGGGGCAGCTGGTGAGGTACGATGATCATCAAGTTTTTTCAATCAAAATTCGCAATGACGACCAACTTGTTGCCCTTAAGAATTTAGAAGGCATTCCCAATAAAGTGAGTTTTAAATCAATTAAATACTACTTATTGAAAATGTTATTGATCATTCCATTATTGACAAATTGCAGTTTAAATTTATTGACGTCCCGAGTGCTATCAATTCAACGGTGCAGGTTGTGATTGCACCTCAACTTCAAAATGAGTTTGAACACCTAGTGAAGCTTTTACAGTTGGAGGTTTCTCTGGACATAAGTGATCTTCAACGGTATATTAATTTTTTTTCTACTCTCCTCTTCAATTAACCAAAAATTAAAATCCCTCAGGATTATCGATGCCGAACGTCCGCATCGCAGAAAGCGGGCGGTTGAATTTGGATGGGATGACTACCGGACCCTGGAGGAAATCTATGCTTGGGTTGATGATCTCGTTCTTCAATATTCCGATATTCTAACGGTGGAAACGATTGGTCATTCGTACGAACAGCGCGAGATTAAAGTCGTTAAACTGTCGCATAACCCGAATAACCCGGGAATTTTCTTGGATGCCAATATACATGCAAGAGAATGGATTACTTCGGCAACCGCTACATGGATCCTGAATGAGTTGCTCACGTCGGACGATCCCTTGGTTCAAAATCTAGCGAAAAATTTCAATTGGTACGTAGTACCGGTTTTGAACCCGGACGGATTCGTCTTTACTCACAGCATGGTATGTTTCCTTTAATTTTAAATAAAAAGTAAATTTAGAAAAATCTATTTTTTATTCCCAGGACCGTATGTGGAGGAAAACTAGAACCCCGTATTCACTGTTTTGCTACGGAGCAGATCTCAATCGCAATTTTGACTTCCAATGGAACAGTGAGTATCTTATCAACACTGTTGCAGGTTTTTTTTCTTTTTTCAATCAGATGGTCAATCTACCATATCGAATGGTTGAAGTCAAGTTCTTCGTGTGAAGAAGAGAGCGTGAAAGATCTATTTCTATTGGAGAATTTGAGATTTGATCATTTTTTATGCATCAAAAACTGAGAGAGACCTTTGCGTTTACTAGATTATTCAGTCCCTTATGGAGCTTTCTTTCATATCTTCTTGAGGATCAGATGCATGATGGCCTTTGAAGGCCATCAAGATTCTTTAGCCGCTAAAATACGAACCTACGTTGCTTCTCTACCTCGCGCTGCCATGAGCTTCTGAGCCTATCTGCTCTTCCAAATCCATCTTGATTTTAGTCAACGGCCTCTCTGTAGATATCGTTCACATCTCTTCCCAGCGTGTGTCCAATCCATCTCCACTTACGCTTCTGGATCTCGATTTCTAGTGCCTTTTGATGACACCGGCGATACATCCATACAGTTGTACGTTTGAGTTCTAATTGCCAGACCACCAAGCACGGATGATACAGTCCCCCCACAATCATGGGTCACACACAATTATTAGTCACCGATCATTTGAACTGCTGATATCTACTGAACTGAAAGTAATTATTTCATACTATTATTTTTACTTAATCTCTAACATCATCAAAATGCATAAAAAATAATATGTGTGCGCTTGAAAACAGTAAAATTGCCGTTTGAATAGTTTTTATCATACCGCAACTATTATCTGTCCAACTATCACATAAAATTCCAATGTTATAAGGTTGACATCTTAAACCATTAAGCCCCTTATGCGGGTATTTCAAAGGTTCCAACGAAATAAATTGGCCTCATATAAGCACAAAGGACGAGTTTATATTTTCCAAATGAAACTGAGCGAATGATACGCTAAAATTCAGTACGATTTGCAAAATAAAAATGACCCATAATTGTTACAGAATCCACCAAATTCCACACAATCATGGGTCACTTTTTTGCAAGCAAAGCAAAACATTTCTTGGTTGCTATAGCTCAACCCAATTGCCCCTTGAACGTATACTAGCAAAAAATGCCCCCGAATGTTTGTTGGAAACTTGTTGATTTCTATGTTGATATTCGGGTGTTGCCATGGGCTTCTACGTGACTAATAATTGTGTGCCATTTGACTAATAATTGTTGCGGGCTACAATTTTGACCCATAATTGTGGTTTTGAAGAACGTTGATTGTTTCGGTAAATTATGTTATTTCTGAACAAAATCGATAATAAAAACATATTTGAATTCAAAAAGGAAGTATTAAATGACTGAAATTCATGCAAAGCTTGAAATTTGGTCAACTAACATCCGAATAAACGACCATTTTGTGGTGAAAGGATACCTTAAGTGACTAATGATTGTGGGGGGACTGTATTCCGCAGTCAGAGATTAACAAACTACTTATAGTTTTTGATTCGTCACCGCATACATGCACCAAATTACGCACCTGTTTAATAGCTTGGATCTGACGTTATGTATTCGGGTTTCTATTCTTAGAGATAGTTGACCACCAGATGTTTCGGAGAGCTGCAACTACTTTTTTTTTCTGATCCGGATTTCATGGCTACCAAGATGCTGAGTTAAGACCATTTCACTTTTTATCTGTGTTGAGTTTTACCTACTCAAACTTTTCGACGATTACTTTGAAACCTGTTAGGATTAGGCTTTCGGTAAGTCGCTGGGAATACACTACATCATATCCGGATGTCTTTTGATCAGGCTTATAATATGGTCAGTCAGATCAAGATCATTTGAGCCCAAGAACTCCGTCTTCAATTAAAGTTATCTTCGGCTCAGTCAACAGTCGATCGATTCAAACAGAATTATCAGCAACAGTGAAAGTAACGGTGTTGTTATAGATTCTTGTCCCTCTGCAAGACAACAAGACTCCTTCTTGCCAAACCAGATGGTCGAAAGTTTTTTTACAAAATCAACAAACACCAGCTAACGAGAGATTTGGAATTAGTTGTTTCAATCAAACCAACGTTTATTTACAGATGGTGGAACATCATCGAATCCCTGTTCGGATAACTACTCCGGCCCACATCCCGAATCGGAGCTAGAAGTCAAAACATTGTCGCAGTACCTTCTGTCCATTTCGTACAAGGTGACCCTCTACTTATCGCTTCACTCGGCGGGCCAATTTGTTATCGTTCCTTTCGGTTACACCAATGCTCCACGACCGACCAACGATGCCCATCTGAGACAAATCGGAAGACGTGGAGTGGTCGATGCCTACGATAAACACCAAAAGCCGTATCGGGTGGGTACACCCTCGGAAGTTTTGTGTAAGAATAATTTGTCAATTTACGCGGAAAATCGAATGTTATTCGAATGGTTCTTTTTTCCCAGATACCGTATCCGGGTCCTCTCAAGATTGGGCCTACAGTGTCGCAGAAATTCCACTTGCATACACATTCGAGCTTAGACCACAATTGGATTACACATTCCGCTTCTTCGTACCAGCCGATCAGATCGTTGAAACGTCCGAGGAGATCCTGGCAGCATTCATCGGCATGATTGACGAAGCACAAGTTCTCGGCTACTTTTAAACGGATTAATGTTAGGTGGTGACATCAGTTAAAGTGGATTTTGATTCGACTATTTTGTTTGGCTGAAATAACTCTTATATTAATGCTCAACCTGTCTGGATTACGTTGTCTTTTTACTTTTACATTCTAAACGATTTTATACCAATTGTTGAAAAATTAGGAACAACGATAAGTATATGAAGGCTGTAAACTATAACAAACATACACATGTATGTTGTTTCATAATGATAATTCATTCCGTATTTTGCGAACGCCCCGTGCTAACGGTCATAAATTCACTTTTTCTCACGTCTCACTGCTAAAGCATTGAACAAGTAATGCGAGAAACCAGAGAGCCGATCTGGAATGAAAACAAACGGCAATAAAGATAATCAAGTTCTGATCAAACCACCAACGAAACAAGTCGCGATTTTTAACGCGTCCGAAACTCCACCGTCGGATAAATTGAATTGTTCCCCCAGAGTGGGAAAGTAATTAGTAGCACCGTGAATAGAGTGTCCATTTCCCGACCATTTTAGCTTTCCCGGGAATCGGGAAATCTGACGATCCTTAGAAGAGAGAGCGCCGATGTGGTCTAGCGGATAGGCTGGTGCGAGTCTGGTTTTGGTATGCCAGTTGTACTGGGTTCGATTCCCGGTATCGACAAGAAAACTTTTGGGTTCGAATCCCATAAGTAGCCAACAGGTAAGATGTGTTTTCTCTTACAACTGACTATATAATCAGAATGTTCAATCAGTTGCCAGCTGGCCAGGTATATACACGAGTGCGGAATACCTTTCGTAGATTCATAACACTGAAAATTTGATGAATTGTATATGGTTGCGAATCTGATTGTACCGTTCTCCAAATAAGACTCACACATACACAAAACACATTCATTACATGACAGTTCACACGAAGCCATGGTGTCGGGTATGTGGTGATATGCATTGAAGATTAGCCGAACTCAGGATCTAAAGAATGCAACTCAGCGCATACGTTGGCGAAACTGGGGTGAATCCGTGCACCCATGGTAGATTGTCTACAAACATACATACACACTATCTAACAGTGTAAAGAAAAGAGTATCGGATTAAGAATGGATACCTATGTTCATTTGTATTGATTGTATTGATGTATTGATTTGATGACTGGTAACTATTCGGATCCAGTCTCTTTTTTTGGATGAAAGCCAATTCGACAGTTCTTACTTTCTTCAACTATTTAAGCTTCGGCGTCTTGAAATATCTAGTCTGTTTTTTACCTTGATATTCATCTGGATTCCAGTTATACCAATGTCTCTCTGCATCATATCTCTAAGCAGCGTAGGCTCAATTCATCTCCACCTATGTATGTAACCGACCTTTTTTAAAATTTGCTGTTTAAAAGTCGTCACCATATATCACTACTATGTTTTGTACCCTAAACGAAGTGACCATAAATGTTTCGAAGATCCACGGCTTCATTTCTTTCCGATCCGCGGTTTTTCTGTACCACCATCAAACCTTATAAGACTACTAATATAATGGAAGCAATCCACTCGTTCTCTGTGTTGATTCCCATTCACTTGGTCCTCCGACGCTGACTCTGCACCTGTTGCCTTGGAGCTTTTGGTAAATCCGTCGAGTTTGCTCTGCAGTATTATTCACAACTTTGTTCAGACACAAGTACAGAATCCAAGAAGGCTTGTTTTAGCAGGTTGTACAAACAAGTTAGGGACTTTTGAAAATTGAAATAACTCATTACTTGCTTTCCTGTATGGATAACCAAATGGTTGTCGTCGTACATGCTTATTCGTCGAGGTTTTATCAACATTCGTGGTACTCACTCTATTGTGTTCAACATGCTGTCTGGTGTACTGCAGGGCAGTCACTTAGGACCGCTAATCTTTGTGCTGTTTTTAAACGATTTTGCAACATTCCTTCAATCACCGATATTACTGTTGGCTGATGGTTTCAAAATCTATCGAATCAAAGATTCAATAGTGGATTGCGCTGCGCTTCAAGATGACATCGACAGATTATTGGCGTGGTGCGTGGTGCGTGAGAGGTGTGGCCTACTATCAATGACGCCTTTGAGTCAAAGTAGAAACTATTTGCAACGAATTTTTTCTATGATATTTTGTACAAAACTGTTGACTGTCCCCAACTGCTCCAAAGTTTAAACCTCTACCTCCAGCTCGACAACTACTCGAAAACTAATTTTAATGTAATCTAATTCATAAGTTAGTTTTAATATTAAGCCTATATGACAGTAGTCAAAGACTCCATATAAAAATACAATAAAATCATCAAAATAACACATTTCATCGACCATTTAAGTATTAATCAAACTCATATTTTCAGACGGTGGAACTTCGTCGAATCCCTGTTCGGATACGTACTCGGGACCCCATGCAGAATCAGAAATAGAAGTCAAAACATTATCGCTGTACCTTCTGACCATTTCTGGCAAGGTGACGATCTACTTATCGCTTCACTCGGCGGGACAATTAGTAATAGTTCCGTTTGGTTACACCAATGCCCCACGACCGACCAACGACGCTCATCTGAGGCAAATCGGAAGACGTGGAATCGTCGATGCCTACGATAAACACCAAACGCCGTATCGCATGGGAACTCCACCAGAAGTTTTGTGTAAGGGCTATGCTAACATACGCATGATATCGATTGCTATTCAATTTCTTTTTTTTTAGATACAGTATCCGGATCGTCTCAAGACTGGGCCTATGGGGTGGCAGAAATTCCCCTCGCATACACATTCGAGCTTAGACCACAAGGAGGAGGTCTCCGATTCATTTTAGCAGCTGATCAGATCGTGCCAACGGCTGAAGAGATCCTGGCAGTATTCGTCGGCATGGTTGATGAAGCACAAGTACTGGGTTACTTTTCAACAGAGTGATTTTATTAAGTGTAATGAGAAAAAAAAATCCATCAGAAATAAAATACTTCGGTTTTTGTAAGAAGAAGAGAGCAAGAAAACAAACTACATACATTTTTTCATACTAAAGATTGCTCCCTTTAGCATTGGAACTAACTTTTGCTCTATTGTGGCGCTCCTGGTGGACGGATTTGGAAGTTCTTGGCACACGATTTTGTCAGCTTCACGTATGTATTTTTGACATTCCGCGAATCGACTGTACTTTGTAAACAATCAACATGGAAGCCGAAAGAAGGGAAACAATTGTGCACAGTTATTTGGAAAATTCATTGGGTCTGGATCTAAAAAGGCTAGCTAGCTGAAATTGACGACGATTTGGAAGCAGTTTATGTTTTCTATGCAATGGTTATGGAATCGAATCTCGGTCACGTTGTTTTTCAACAGTTGTATAATCTTCTATCATGGCGACCGCCTAAAAAAGGTTTAATGAGTTTCAGGCGGCGCGGCGGTCTCAAATTATACACATAAAAGATGCGATACACAGACAGTTCTGCATTATAATTTAAAAAATGCATAAAACTTCGAGGACAGTTGTTTTTTTTAAGGAGCTCATGTTCAGAAATAGTCCGACATTTTCAAAAACTCGTTACCTTCGTGGGCGAAACAGATATCAAATCGCCTTTAGGCTTTTAATAGTTCGAAAATCAAGTTGGATATGAAGATGTGAAGATGAGCGAAATGTACTGACTACTTAGTTTGCGCTGTACAATATCAAATGAGTTATTACACTGAAAATGGTAGATTCTCAAGTCGTCCTGAATTTTATGGATGGAGTACAAGTGAATTGAAAAAAATCAATGATGCCAAAACTAGCTCATTTGTTCATATTCTCTGAAGATTTGGTGCAAATCAGAACTCCGATTTTAGGATTGAATTTTGTCTGTGCAGATTTGCTGTGAAGCACTCTTTACCTCAAGCAGAAACTTTTGAAGCTAGAAGTCATATAATATCGCAGTTTATTTAAATAGTTTGAAGTTTTATACTCAAGTACATTTTTATTGTTACAATAAGATACACGTCCATTAGTTGTCCCAATTATTCTTCCTCCAAACATATCAGTGACGTTGGCCGTGCGTTTTGAAATAGCGTATATACGAAGTGAGCAGGTCGTCCATCTTGTACCCCTGTTTGGTTTCCAGCAACAGCTTCGATGATCCCATCATATTGCCAAACTTAACATGGAAGTACGTATTGCCGGAGCTCCAGAAGTTAAGTTCCATGAACGTGTACTGCGCAAGAGTGTCCTGAAAAAAGTTAAAAAAAAACACATTGAAAAAACTTGCCTTTGATTGCCTTTCATTTTTCAACCTTTGTACGAGGATCAATCAAGTGGAATCCATATCTATTGATGGCAACCAGTAGCGTTTCTGGCATGTTCTGATCCGTAGTTTGCTTCACTACAAAGAATGTGGATCCAAACATCGGTAGCTTGCAAACAATGTTAAGGAACTCAAGCTTAGCTGCTGATTGTTGAATTCCTGCCAGAGTTTTGATCTTAGCCAGCAGTTCCTTTTTCCACTGATCGATCTTCTGTAGTCTCAAGCTGTCTTCCGGTATTAGTAGAGGCAGCATGTCAGCAAACGATTTTTGCAAAGCCAGGGTGTCTTGTTCCTCGTATTGGGCCCAGAAAACATATGCACCCAATTCAACGGCTTCCGTTTTTGTTATTTTATAATAACCTTGTAAAAGTTTCGGCAGCTCCTGATGGAAATGGAATATTTCGTCTGCGAAAGTATCTTTTCCAGGAATCACATTGACCCATAGCTTTTTCATGAAAAATAATTGGTACTCGCACTGGAAGCGGTTGTCATTCGTTCTTGACGGAAGAGTTTCTTTGATCCACTCCATGAGTTCGTTTATGAAATCAAACATATAGTACTCTTCAGGCATGGAAAACACTTTGTCACCTACTTTGATGAACAAACTGAATCCTTCGCTGGATTTCAACTCCAGACGTTTGGTTATGGTTTGCACAAGATCCTTAGTCTTCGTTGAAGACTCAATCTGGAAGGCTTCATCGGTATCGTCAGGGAAATACACCTTATGATAGATCTCAACTGTTCGACACCGGATGGCGTCCACTTCGACCACGTAGGGTGGGAACTTGCGAGGTCCATGTTTCAATATTTTCTGAACGCGCTCCAGGCATCCGGTAGCTATTGGGTGCTTCCGTGTTTTGAGGAAATCAAATAGCTCCTTCATCAAAGGTTGAGTCGGAAGAAAGACTCCGGTTGCCAGCCACAGCAAATCCCATCCACGTTCTTCGCTGACCGAAATTTGATTTTCGGTCAGCTGCCTCATGATCTGACAGTACAGCTCATCCCTCAGTACTTCATCGTTCATCGCCGGGCGGAAGATCTTATCAGTATTGAAAGTGTCTCGACCCCTCGGAAGATCACCCATGTACTGTGGAGTGAGAAATACAAATTAAATTTTATAATTGTTTTTTTCTTGTTTGGCTGAATCAAAGCAATCAAAAGATTTCCTTTAATTCAACCAGGGTTTGAACTCAACCATGGTTGAGTTAAAGCAGGCATTTCAAACTGGGGGTATGCGGGCCGCATGCGGCCCGCGGCCTTGGTCGATGCGGCCCGCGAAGCCCCGTTAAATTGTCACAAAAAAAACACCACTGATTTTTATGTAAAATATTACTGCAAAAAACTCAAGTTGAATGTAAGGTTTTCAACTTAATGCAAAGGTTTTTCGATGCTGAAATTTGTTTCTCTGAACCACAGTTTGAGGTGATTCCCACTCCCGTGGAGGATTGTGTGTAAACATTCATATCGTAAACAACATAAATATCTTCCAAGTATTTTGGTTCTATTATTTTTGTTTTACCGATGGAACAACAGACATATTGTGATATTTTTTTAATTGAAGATGTACGTAAGCGTGAATATAAACATTATTCATTGTATAAAAGAACATCCTAAATAATCAAAAATTTTCCGAGATTAAATTTGTGATTAAAATTGTAACATGAAAATAATAATTGTGTTTTTAAAAAATATCTTCAGCTACTGTTCATAAAATTATCTTTTTCTATAATCTGACCAATAAACTGCTCTTCGCACATAGTTTTTTGACTTCTTTTCGGATTCAGAGGTCGATTTTAAATTTGAAACTTGACGTCGATAAATAAAGTTCTGTTTTTTGTAAACAATTGCTATCACAATATGAGGCCCTCAGACCCAAAGGGGTATAAGTGCACAAAAGCTACTTTCGAGATAGCACGTTTCAAAGTTTCTTTGTTGTGCGATTTTCAATATACTTTTTGGGAAGTTGTAGTGTTTGTCCGTTCAAAGAAGTATAAAGATAAAACTATAAAAATCTGAAATAAGTACTGAATAAAGATTTTTATACAACTAATGGTACAAATCTGTTTGCGAAAATAAGGGACACCGATAGCAATTTCAAATTTGCTCATTTTCAATGTATTATTCATCAAGAGGCATTATGCGCAAAGCAATTAAAGTTTCAAAATGTGCTTGTGATGATGTAAAAAACTTTCAAGCGAAGTTACTGTTATTGATCAACCAAATTTCCAAAGAAAACCTTGTGCAGTTCTTTACGTGTCAAGAACTGAAAAGATCAAATGAGGCTGCCTCATTTGGTAAATACGTACTTCACCTAGAATCGTTACTAGATGCATTCAAAAGCCGTTTTCTTGACTTAAATTCATACGAGCAAGAATTTTCGTTGTTTGTACCTCCATTTTCGTTTGCTTCTGAAAATGCTGCTGATAATTTGCAACTAGAGTTGATAGAGCTGCAGTGCAATTCTTTATTAAAAGCAAAATACATTAAAGGGGCTGTACCGAATTTTTACAGCTATTTGCCTGAACGCTACATTGAGTTACGGAAATTTGTTGCCAGAATTCTTGCTATGTTTGCAAGTACCTATCTATGTGAGCAGTTTTTTCTATAATGAAAGCCATAAAAACTTCTTATCGTTCGAGATTATCTGATACAAATTTATCATCAATAATGAAAGTGTCAGTGACAAATTAACTTCAACCTGATATTAATAAACAAGTATCTCAGAAAAGATGTCAAGCATCAAGACAATAGATATATTGCATTATAATATAAGATGTTAAACATTAAATGCTTTAATAAAAATTTAACGCAAAATTTCATTCCAAGTTTACTTTTAACTATATTCCATATTGTATTGCATCTAATCTCCGCGAAACTAATATTATATGTTTTCTAACTAATTTTGGCTGCGGCCCTCTATGTCTAGAAATTTTTTAATGCGGCCCGCACACCTAAACGAGTTTGACATGCCTGAGTTAAAGGGAATCTTTCGATTGCTTTGACTCATTAGAATTATTCAACCAAGAAAGTTCACAACACATATTAGAGTTCTTATTTGGATTTACCTTCAGAATCCAGTTGAACATAATGACGGCAGCATCGAATTGGGACTTGTCACGTTGCAACTTTTGAAGTAGAGGTGCCTTCATTGGCTCACGAGTATGCTTCCAAAGCTCCTCAGAGGTTGATTTTCTCATGCTGTTGATTGAGGCATGCGCTGCCGTAGTGCTACAATACGGATAATTGAAAATGAGTCCTCGATTCAAAGTTGAAGCAAAGCTTGTTACCTTATCGGAGCTCTAAAGTGTTCGGATGCATATCTCTGTAGAGTATGCATCTTTTTCCTCTGAATTGTGTTGTATTTTGGAGCAATTTGTTTCCTTGCCTTCAGCACACCTTCTTTCTGTAGGCAAAAAACAAAAAAGAAATCAAAGGCGTCAAAGCAACTTGAACGTAATCTAACTTACCCTATAGTAACTAAGCACACTAGCAGGTGGTGGCAGCAAAGCAGGTAAAACGTAAACCACTTCAGTCGGGAAATAGCCCTTTTTACCGTTGGACTCTCCATAACCCCAAGTGGTGTCCTCGTCCAATAATGTTTCTCCGTTAAAACCTTGACCCAAAGTTATCAAATCTCCTTTGAGCAGACTCAGCATCGATTCTCCCTCACTTTCACTCGAATGCGTTTGAGTTGCTACGGCATAGATACTTCTACTTTTCAGCTCCTTCAAAATATGGTTCACCAAGTCCGCCAAGGTTTTCGCTTCGAAAGATTTGAACACGAATTCATCTTTCTGAATTGTGCTGATAAAAAGTGTACCCAGGTCATTGACGTCACTTTCTTCGCCATCGATTTGCAATATTTCCGGGTAAGACAGCTCAACCAAAACGTTCTCTTGATCATCAACGAAGAAAACTCCGGACCAATTGACAGCAATAATAATGTTGCTGGATGGTAATTTACTTCCCTCAGTCTGCACAGCTTCATAAAATCTTGAGAACATCATACCCCACGTAATTTTAGCGAACAAAACAATATCCTCCTTAGCTGTGATGCGTTGCAAACCCTCTTTGACGCATCTGCTGCGCTTGAAAGCAGTCTCGATAAGCTGAATCCAGCGTAGGGCTGTCTCTGGTCGAACCAAATTTCTAGGAATGTACTCCTTCAAACGTTCCTTCAAGACATCCACTTTCATCTCATGACCGTAATCAGCAAAGTACTGTAGCGCTGCCAACATTGCAATGTCCTTATCTGAGGTGCTTACCAATTCGCCCAAATTTACTCCACGCGTAATCTGAGCATAGATCAAGTTCGTTGCTACAGCATCGACAGCAGGGTCATGCCAGGGTGCAAACATCTCTTTGCGGAAGAATATCTTCCAGGAAGCATTTCGCTCACTGCCACCCTGTTCTTTGAAGTACTGTTCGCAGTTCGAAATAGCATCCATGATAAATTCGTTTCCGCTCTGTAAAGAGAGAACTTTCTCCTGCAGCATGACAAAAATCGAGAACCCAAAAACATCCTTCAACCCCACACCGAATGCTATCTTCTCACACATCTCACTTGCAGTTGTGGCAGAATCTATCTCGACGTTTTTACTGGCTCCATCCATCAAAGTCACGGTAACCATAATTGGTTGTTTGCTCTTGGTAGCCTGCAGTTCCAAAAACGTCGGCGGCTGTCTTCTGATCCCATTACTCAGCGTACGATCCAAACGGTGCTCACAGTACGGCGCGTAAAGCTCCGGCCCATCTCGAATGAAGGACCTCAAATACTTTTCGAATTTCTCAGATGGTCCAAAACATCCTACACACAGCGAAAGTAAAATCCACCCTTTGGCGTACGAAATTGAGCTCGGATTATTCGTCAGCTGCTTACAAATCTGACAGTAAATCTCATCTCGCAGATGTTTGTTCAGTATTCCGTGCCCTATTATAAAGTGCAACTTGTCCAAATTGGAGCTCCGGTTGTTCAAAAACTCCTGATAGTCCGATATTTCATCGGTATTTTCTACCAAAGCCTTCAGCTCGGTTGGGATCTTTGATTTGCGCTTCAACGTTCGGTGGATCAACTTCCGCTCGTGCTCCGACAAATTTTGCTGGAACACTTCAAAATCTTTCGTCTTGGAAAAATTCCTTCCCAAGGTAACGGCCAACTTCTGCATGACCGGTTTATTCTTGACCTCTTCACTATCGTCTTCGTATCTGGCCTCTGCCATATCACCCATAAAGCGTAGAATTGTTATCCATAACGCCTGCAGGAAAGTTGATTAAAAAATTACCATTTTAAAGTCATAATTGGTTCCACATTACCTGCGCAGATATCACGTCGGCCGGGCTAGGTAAATCGAGCAGCGAGGATTTAAGCTTGCGCTTGCTGTACTGGTAGGACGCATTGTTGGCGAAGTATGTGGCCGCATACTTTGCAAAGTTATAATCGGATAAATCCTCGCGGTAGGGAAAATTTTTCCCGTCTTCTAACCCTTGGTGGTAAGCTTCGCTGTCGGACGATTCGGTTCCTTCCTGTGGGGAAAGTGTGTGAATGTAAATAGTTACGAGTAGATTGAAAGCGAAGTTTTCCAAACTTCCATTAATTTCACTAACGGGTTAGGGATGAACACAGAGATGAAGCTTAACTTCATTCATAGGAAGGTGTATTTCTTATCATGAATGTACTAATCTTTGAACTCATTTGAGCCGTCAATAATTTTTCGAATGATTGAGAAGCTCTCACCAAAATTTAATTTCAAGTATTTACATGAAAATCTTGGAAATCGAAACTCAGATAACGTTTAATTATTCATAAACATTCAGAAACAACAACTTATTACATCCGCTTCAATAGAACGGCGCGTTAGCCAATTACACCACGGTGTACTGAAGCGGAAATTGCGGGCTCAAGTCCTGTCGGTGGACCGTTGAATCTTTTTCGAAAAATTCATGATATTCACGGTTTATGTTCTTTCTTTCTTTGATACCTCATGTTTCTCTATTACTTTCATCACCTTTGAAATGTGATAATTTTCAAGTACGAAGATGTTCCAAGACGAACTCAAAAAATTAGATTTAAATATTTTAAGTTTTATTTCAATATCCTTGTATATGTACGTCGAAAACTAGATATTTGGACAATAAAATGAACCTGAGATGGTCATCGTTTCCAGAAGGTGTTTTCTCCAAAACGATTAGCAGGTAAAACCCTAAACTTAGCTTCAATATTATTATACGATAATCTTGAAATGTGGTGCTATTTTTGAAATATTTTTGCCAAATCCAGCACTTTCCACCAATGTGACATTAATGGCATTATGTTAACATTAAACAAACAGCATCAAAATAAAATTATACAAACTTATTTTAACAACCACGTAAGCTTTAGAACTGCAGAACAACAAAAATGCGTTAACTCAAGCTATCGTATATCAGTACGTTGTTTTTCGATTTGCTGGTGTTTCTAGGTACAATATGTTTTTTCCAATCCCCAGAATCACTATTCTCATCCATCACATCATCTTTTTTTCAATAAGTAATTTGTTAACTCGAGTAACCATTCTAATGCGATATATTTAGGAAATGTAGGAAAGAAGCAATCGAGCAGTAAATTGAATTGAACAAATCTCAGAAAACTGCAAATTTTCGAATTTGTTGGAATCCAGCGCATGGCATCATTGAGGAAAAATTGTTTTCTATTTGTTTACTTTTCCAAATCTGATGCAATAATACTTTTTTGACGAACTTTTAAAAAAGTATTACCTAACTTATTTGAATTTGAGTTATTTTTCAAAGCAAAAATCTAATTGTTTTGCAGACTTCAACAAATTTGTTTTATAGGGTAGTAGCACTAGTTATTGAACAGGCACCAGATATTACACACTAGTAAAACACTTACCAATTAAATCAATAATATACAGTAGAAAAATGAACTATAAACCGTTGTGCTACTGTTGAAGCATTTTCTACTTCTTTTCAAATTTTTATCAAGAATTTCGGACTCTTAAAGCCACAATCCCCAAAAGTAGAATATGTGTTCAAATTTTGGCTTGGTTTTTCGACAGGATGAAGAAAACAGTCTTTTTTTGATTGGTTGAAAGATCGATTTAAACACAAATAAACGTCTAAGATAATAATATAAGTGTTTTCAACTAAGTCTTTTTAGATGATTTCTAGAAGAGTGGCGGCGTTTATTATCCCCATTTTCTTAAAATTTAGCAAATCAAAGTGTTCAATCATTGGATCACAGAATACGCCAATTTTTCAATCATTGAACGTTCAATCTTGCAGTACTCGTTTCGTAAAGAAATGCATGGTAAAACGGGGTAACTTTGATCACTGGGGTAAATTTGACCAACATTAAACTTTTCCACATTATCATCAGTAACTCAGTCTATAGTTTGAATTTTTGAAAACTATTTTCTACGTTTGAAAGCCTATTCATTGACTATCAAATAGGCAAAATTTGGTTTGTTTTTAATTTTTTTTCTGTTAGTAAAAAATCTAATTTCAAAATCTTAAAATATCTATTTTTTCAAGGCTTGCAAACAAACAGCTCTCCTGATGATACCAAACGCATATAGAAGCAAACGGGTTGTTTAATGTGAAAGAACAACTTTTTTTTCTTTGTATATGAACAGTTGTAGTGCTATTTTTATAGTCATTTAATGATTATTTTTTGATATTTAAAAAATAAGGACTTTTTGCTAAAGTAAGCCCGTATTTTACAAATGGATAGGAATCCTATCAAATCGATAATTTGAAGAAAAAAATTAAAATGGAAATAGTGGGAGGGCCTAGGGGGATGTGTGAAGGTAAAATTTCATTTGTATTTTGAAGCTCCAACTATTTAGCAATAATAATTTTTTTTGCCCCTAAATGTAGGCAGCATTTTAAATTTTTTTCGATTATAAATATTTTTAAAATAAAGCAATAAAAATCAAGGTTAAATTGATAAACTAGCATTTGTAAATGTTATGAAGGTATTTTGTATGCTTTATGATCAAGAAAACTTGTTAAAACCGTCAGAATAGAGACTGATCAATGTCACCCCAAAGCACCAAATTTTGAACAGAGACGAAAACTATTTTTAAATCAAATTTAAAGAGGTCTAATAAATTTCTGCATCCATGTTTTACGTTCATAGGAGTCCAGTACTGGTTTTAAAAATATAAAACATGTCACATTCCCCTTAACAGAAAAAAAACCCTGCAAAGAATACTATCAAGCGCAATACCCCTAAATATAAAAACAATTTTGAATAAAAAGGCATAAATTATAATTTTTTAAACATATTTTCGCAAAAAGAAATAATGAGGATACTTGATTCCTGGGGATACTTGATTCCTCAGCCATATCTCTCGAAACAGGAATGTCCTACAAAGATCGAATGTTCTAGAAGAATTGGCTAAATAAAACAAATGATCAAATCTGTTATCTCAATTTTCTTTAAATTTTATTTATTCAGTTATTGCACTTTTTTTTGATAAATCTAACAAAATGTGACTTGAAGATGTTTTTTATCATTTTAAAGTATCTCCCACACGTAAAAATTATAGTAAAAATGTTTATTTCAATATGTCAATCGTTAGAGTTTATCATGAACTTCTTAATATTATTTTTAAAAAGCTATAGTAAACCCTCCATTTTTTTTAAGAACAAGTTTTCCAAAATGTGTATTATGAGGTCACTTGATCCCTCGAGTCCAAAAAGGTATAGTTTTCTTCTGTATGTATGTTGATAATTGCTCAGAACGAAATTATTAATGTTTATCCAATGACTAATATTTATCCAATAATTTTCTGATAAAAAGGTCTCAAAAAAGTGCTTTTATCAATCAAAAAATTAAGAAAATTGCGCCTTAAAGTATGCAATGAAAATTAGATAGTAGACAAACTTTTAGAATTATTTTTGGCTAACACTCATAAACAGAAAAATGAAAACTAATATGTTCAAAAATGTCAATGGAACTTTTATCTTTAGATTTTGCACCATTTTCGCCAAAGCTTAGGGCACCCTGATTAAAGGATCAAGTCTCCTTGAATAAAGGATGAAGTCTCCTGTAACTTTCAAAATATTACATTTTTTTTAGTCCCACGAAAAAGCTTCTAGTTTATCTATGGGTTCATGTATCAATCTAACTTTCGCAGCATATAAACTAGAAATTACACGCTGTCAGAAAATGCAAATTTTTCCTAAAAAGAGATGATGAAAATAGGAAAAAGGGATCGAGTATCCCCATTCTCCCCTACTTATAAAATTTTAACTACAAAAACAAAATTCAATTTTGTCCTTATTCATTTCCCTAGGCCCTCGCACTATTCCCCTTTTTTCTTTTAAACTTTACTTTTGATAGGGTTACTAACGTTTTGTCCTAGACTGGCCAACCGGGACTGGGAAACGATACACATTCATCAATCGAAAACGCTCACTGAAGAAGGTAGGGAAAGGTTTCCTAAATGGGCCTATCGGGTTAAATGACCCTACGGCTGTTTGATGAAATGGCTGACTAGACAGTTTAATATCTGACCAATGCATTTTGAGGGTGATACGCTTAGAACATAAGGCAAGAAAGAATTTTTTGAATTTAAAAACTCAAAAATATTAAAAAAATCTTACAAGGTTTTGATACATTTTGATGTAATATTTTGACATTAAAAAATTATACGTAAAGAAGCTTTAAACAAAAACTAGGATGGTTTTTGTTTCTTACTCAACTGAACTTAGGAAATTAAACATATTTCAGCTTTTGTGGAAGTTTAATATTGATTATATAGTGGAATAATTGAGTGTTTTTGAATGCCCCCATCATGTTTGTAAAATGTCTCCATCCTAAAATAACAGGTTAAATAGAATAAATAAACGATTTTTATCATTGAACCTTCAAATCTAAGCTCTAAATAACATCTTAAGAGAGAATTGATTATCTTAAAACAGATTTGATAAAGTTTTTCTCATGGATGAACTGCCTCCATAGTATGGAAACCCTTACTTTTGTTTTATTCCATCAAATTATAATATACATAGATTTTTATAAAACTTCAGCTTTGTCGTACGGAAATTATTACTTTCTAGCAGTTCCAATGAAATTATACGGAAATATTGCCCAAAATACAGAAATTTTGTTAAAAACATAAATAGGCGCATTTAGCCCGCACGGTTTGAGGTTCAGCATTTTAGACAACACTTAAAATAAAATAATTTTCTTGGAAACAGAAGAAAGTTTTAACATAAAAATTACTCCAATGTATAGTAAACAGATGCCTCCATACGTGTATATAGTTTTTGTGCACATATTCACATAAGTTGCAAACGAAATACCGATAGGTATATGAACTTTTCATTTACCGTGGTTGAATTAAAAGGAATCTTTCGATAGCTTTGATTCAGTATTATTTATATTTTATTCTTTATTCATCCTCCAGATGTTTCAACTCCGTATAACATAAGAAGGGTTTGACGTCAATTCCGGCTTTATTGGAATTTAAAAGGATGATGCATGATTAATATTGAGATTGATCTCAGACATCTCTCAATGCCAATTAAGATACAGGGATGCAATTTCTCTCGATAGATTCGATCAAAATATCTAGTTTTCAATTAGGCGATTTTTTAACAAACTCCGAGAAAGCATTCAAATCACGATTAATGCATAATAGAAGAGTAGTTTTCTGATTTTTGCTCAATATTTCTGATTTATGCATTTGTATCACCACACCATACATCAAACTAATCCTACCTCTTCTCTTAAATGCCGCGGAATTCGACTCATAGTATGAACATATGCAGAGCTACATTTTCTACGCAAACTGTTCATGCACGCCTCACCTGTTGAAAACACGTAGTTTTGTCTACCGCTAATGTCGATTGTGGATGTGGCCATGTTCTTGAAGAACACCCACCCACTCCCTCGAGGAAACAATTGAAAATATTTCCTTTAAATACAGTATACGTCGGTACGTGATTTAGCCAGACAATAAACGTCTTCATTTATTCACGCTGTAATTAGTTGTTTCTTGTAAGTTTTTTGTTCCATTTCGTTGCCGTTTTTTTTTTCTTTAATCATAATCTTCCACCTTATTCTACTATCAAGTAAACGACATGTATCTAAGTTTGTCTGTCAAAACTGAGACAAACTTACATGTCTATAAATGTTGAATGTTCCTACCTTGCTTTGAAGATTTTCTCTGTACTCTAAGATTCAAATATGGACTAAAAAATATTTAAACTACACAGTTATCAAATTTAAATTTAAAACAATATATTGATGATTATTGTACATTGGATGTGATATATTTTTTAAAATATGTATTTAGTAAAAATATCTGAAAAAGACAAACAACACAACCGCACTAACATTTCACTACAAGCAAAATCACTTTTATTAAACTTAAATAAAAATTATCAATGTTGTGTATGTACTAATGAACGCCTCGGAATAGAATGAGCTTAAATTTCACGCATGAAAATTTTGTGTTAGCAGCTAGGTATATGATATGGAAGTGAAAAGATTACAAAGTGGATGAAAACAACAAACACCGCCCAGTGAAGCCGATCAATCACTCACCTACAAGCAGTTGTTTCGAAACTGTCAGGTCAGCATTTACAACACTAGGCCTTCAGTTATTCCTGATAAACGACTGATAAACGACGGAAAAGCTGAACCTTCCCCAAAGCAAATTGTTATTTGTGCGTAAATTCCCATTGAACTGGTTTGATAGTTTAGTTTAAAAGCTTTTTTCATCCAAATGCTCAAATAATAGAATTCGGCTGAAAAATCTCAAAATGAAATACATAATAACTTATATATGTACATACATATAACTAAACTTTTTGTCTTTGGATAATGGTTTCACGTAAATTTTATTCTATCACAATACAAACTTAAAATAATTCCTAACTTACGTATTGATCAACAACAAACATGAAATACATAAGTGTAAACACAAATGAAAGTACTGTAAATTTCGAGTTTTGTTTTATTTACAAACTATTGTTTCGAATACGTTGCAAGTGGGTGTATCATGTCGAAGATGAGCTGTGTGAGATTTGTTCGTTTGAGTATTGTAGGCCCATCATAATCGAGACGATTCATAATAATTTACAGGACGGGACAACAACTTGGTGGGAATAATTTTTTTGTTCTTGCTTTTCTCCTCAAAGTACTGTAACATTTTGCTTACGGCGAATGAAGTTTTCCGTTTGGGTTTCGGCTCGGGACTGGTCGGACCATCCAGGAATCCAAACACGTCATCGACCACCTTATTGTCGTCTTCAACATTGATCGCCGGTTGCGGTTTAACGGTGGCCGCTTTTCTTAGCTCAGCCTCCAAAGCCATCTCTTGATTCAACTCGTCTACCCTCATCCTGTAGTTGTGCTCTGCATCCTCTCGCCAGCGCTTGTTGCCAGACTGTTTGAATTGGATCTCTTCTCTGCGCTTCAACGCAAGCAGCTCGTTCATGCGTTGAGCCTTGTATGTGATTTTATCTCTCAGATTTCTGCGTGTCAAATAACCACGACATTGCGCCTGCAGATAAACTATCGCCTCCCGCAGCCTACCGAATTTGTAGGTCAGTTCACGAGATTTGATAACTGCCTGCAACCGACGATAACCATTTCGCATAACCAAATAGTTGGATCGATACCCTCTTGCACGCCAATGCTTCTGAATCGTGATCGCGGCATTCCGATATTTTCTTATGTACCTGAAGAACAAAACTCTCCTGAAAGCTCGCTGGATGAGCACCACATAGTGCAAATACACTCTGGAACGTTCCGCTTCCAGAACAAAATCGTGACTTTCTTTGAGGAAAATTTTTGTCTTTCCAAACTGATAATCATCGCCGACCTTCGAAAGAACCCTCTCGCAGATTTGTTTTGATGCCAAAACGCAATCGACCTTGTGCGCTGGGCCGATGTTTTTCCCCAGATGTCGATATCGATCAACGAACTCCGTATACGTGTGTCTGATCGCATATCCTGCCTTACGAATTTTGGCCGTTTCCATCATGCCGGAGTATCGCAGCTGCCGAACACATAGGCTATTGTCCATAATCTGGAAAAATTGAAAAAAAATATAACAAAAACTTTTAATTTGTGTGAACAGAACATCGCCGGTGGTTTTATGATTTAATTTAATGATTTATAGCATTTCGGTGAAGTATTTAATTCTAACAGGAAGAATATCAAATGAAAGTGATTAATGAAAATTACAGACGGATAGATTCGATTAGGAAACAAGACAGGTGTTGAAAGTGTTGTGTCCGATCGGGATACGAAACACGTGCTTCGATCCATCCTTGCATCGTTGTATAAAACAGTGCAAAATCAGCCCATCGACTTTGCTTCTTCTAAGTAGACAAAAATACGGTGTAGGAATAATGTTCTTGTACGGCAAGAAGTTTCTCATAACCCGCTCTTGGCTCAATTTTAATACCTATCATGCTTCCTAATGTAATCTATCCGTCTATAATAATGAAGAAATAAAGAAATAAAGAAAACTTCACCGAAATGCCATTAATCATTGAATCAAACTTGTAATTTGCTGATTTTTATTTGGAACTTCATGAATAGATTTTTCTCTTGAGAAACAAAAAATATATTCATACAGAAAAACTAACGGTGCAATACAAACTCAAGCAAGCAAACGTTTCAAAATTGTTCTAACGAATGCTTTCTTAGTTTGATATTCGCTGAATTAAAATATCCGGGGAGAAGTATAACTTAAAGCCTCCTGGGAATTTCCAAAGAAACTTCCAAACATTTGCTGCTCCTTCCAAATAATGTTAGGTAAGGAGTGCGTTAGAAAAAAAATGCAACACATTGTTTTGCGAATAACGTTTGAATGCATGGATAAAAATTGATGAGATTTTCTGTAAAGCTGCCTAGTAATGTAATGTGCACATGTGGAAATTTTTGTGACGTTTTTTTCAAGTGAGTTCTAAGATAGCGTTTAATAAAGAAGTTTTTCGACTTTAAATTTGAGGCACTACGTGCGTGAATACTATGAATCACCCATATTTCAAATCAAGGCTATTTTTGAAAACGTTTTCTGTTTCGTGAAGCTTGGCCCTCAAAATTACTCATCATTTTTAACAAAGACGAAGTAATGACATATTTTACCGATAGTTCTACTTCGCACAAAATCAGCATATTTGACTTTTTATCAATCCACCACAGGTTTCAAGTACGCTTCCAGATCCAAGCAAAATAAAAAACCAAGTTTGTTGGACCTATTGAAGTGCAATGCAGAAAAAATGGTCGCATCTGAAGGCAGTCTTCTTTTTATATTTAGCCATTCATCGTGTTAATTGTTGTGAAACACTGACTGATTTACAGCTTCCACAGATCGTAATGTTGATTTATTTTTTCAATTTTGTCTCCTTGTTCATCTCCGAAACATCCAGGCGAGAAATGTCAACGAAAGTTTTCTGGCTAGAAACCTGCCCGGTGCCAGGTGGGTTTTTGCTGTCCCTTATAAAAACTTTCAAAATTAACCCCGCTTGCGGTCCAAATATTTTGCGCACGATTTGACCACCATGTTTTGTTAATTTTACCAGTGAGCAGCTTTTTACTTTGTAGAAATGAAATTAGGCCAGTTTTTTAGTCACCTAGACAAACCCATCAGAAAATTACATGTTTTTTATCATTTCTTCTATTGATACTTTAGGATTGCGCTTGATAAAACCTCTCACATTCCTTAACTTCAGGAAATCAATCAGTTTCTTTTTTATTCAAATGATGGCTCACTATTTGGTCCTCTAGGACTCCTTAAATGATTTACCACATGACTTTTTGTCTAAAAGTTGATTTCCAGCTATTTTTGGGGCTCCCACTGGGACTTTCCAGGATGTTTCTCGATTCTACCCAAAAAAAGTATGTCTATGAGCTTCTATATTGGACGCTTTCTGAAAATCCACTTGAAAGATTTTCGGTAATTTTTGTACACGTTAACATTATTTTATAACGTTGCCAGAATTTTTTCAGCACGTATCCGGGCCGGACAAACTGGGCAATCTATATATATAAAAATGAATTTCTGTCTGTCTGTCTGTCTGTCTGTCTGTCTGTCTGTCTGTCTGTCTGTCTGTCTGTCTGTTCCCTATAGACTCGGAAACTACTGAACCGATTTGCGTGAAACTTGGCAGGTGGGGGTATTGGAAGTCTGGGAAGGTTCCTATTATGGTTTGAGACCCCTCCGTCTCTCATGAAGGGAGGGAGAGGCCTCCCAAACAAATGACAATTTTTTGCATAACTCGAGAACCCATCAAGCAAATGGTACCAAATATTGCATGAGGTGGTATTTGGGAACGAGGAATATTTCTATGAATATAAGGTACCCCTCCCACCTCTCAGTAGGGTAATAGGAAGGGGGGAGGGGGTCTACCTTACAAATTTTCATATAACTCGAGAACTAATCAAGATATTGGAACCAAATTTGGCACGGGAAGGTAGTTGGATACGAAAAATATTTCAATGATTATTTGAGACCCCTCCCTTTTTCCAGTATAAAGGGGGAGGGGCCTCTTTCATATTTTTTTTACATAACTCAAAAACTAATAGAGCAAATGGAACCAAACTTGGCACGGGAGGGTAGTTGGATACAAAAAATATTTCTATGATTATTTGAGACCCCTCCCTCTTTCCAGTAGGGAGATATAAAAGGGGGAGGGGCCTCTTTTATAATTTTTTACATAACTCAAAAACTAATTAAACAAATGGAACCAAATTTGGCATGGGCGAGTATTTGGGAACGTGACATGTTCTAATGATTGTTTGAGACCCCTATTGGCATCTAAAAGTATTTTAATACGAAAAATACTTGTTTTATGTCAATCAATTCCTTTCTTGCAGTAGAATGATAGAATTGGGAATATAGGAAGGGAAGAGAAGGCTTACATTTAACTTTTTTTTTTATAAAATCCGAGAAATGGACAAAACTTAACATGGAAAATCATTTTGCTATGATTCTATGAATATCTGACACACCATCCTCCTTTCAGTACATTGGAGACACATAGAAGGAGGGAAGTGAGCCCAATACAATTTTGTTAGCATAAGTTTTCAGTTTCTGCAAACGAAACCAACAAATGGAAATAAATATGGCATGGAAAGGTACTTGGTTACGAGATATGTTTCTACGAATGTTATAGACCCTTACGCTTTACAGTGTAGAGAGGGGAAGAAAGAAGGGGGCTCCTTATAAATTATGTTGTAAAGCTTAAAAACTTATCAACCAATGGAGTAATATTTGATATAAGAGGATTTTCGGGCACGAAAACATGGGTATGATTATTAAAGACAACAACCTCCATTCAGCAGGGGATTATGGGAAGGACAGGGAGGGGCTCTCTTATCAGTTTTTAGCATAAATCCAGAGAATATCAAGCAAAAACAACCATATTTTTTAAATTAGATTTTTTGCGTACGATTAATTTGAGACCCTCCTTTTTCAGAGTGGAGTTTAAAGAAGCAGATTAAAATTATCAGATCTGTAACACCAATTTATAGATCAAAATTCAGAAAATTAGTTTTATTCATCTTTGTGTTGTAATTCGAAACTCCAGCTGCAGCTCTCATTTTAAAGCGGTTTTAAAATAATGCCAACAAAACAATAAAAGTTTGAATAATTTCTGAAAATATCATATGTTTTGGAAAGGTGTAGCAAAGCACACCGGGTCAGCTAGTTTTTATATAAAAACCTGGCTAAATCCGGGCATTCGATATCAAATTGACGACCATAAATACGGGCAATATCCGGGTAAATTTTGTCAAAACTCAGAAATTCCTCCACAAGAATCAAGAAAAAAAATGAAAATGA
>NC_073692.1:88164984-88273636 GCF_029784155.1 Uranotaenia lowii
TAAGTGTTTGTAAAGGTGTTGTTTTTGCACAGTTTTTCTTTGAAAATAACACTAGTTTACAGCATTTTTGAACTCAGTAAACTGAAGGTCATTTCCAATGTAAAATCGGGCGCTGAATCCGAAAATGAAATTCAAAAAAATCTCAGTAGAATCGTTTTTGAGTTATGCTCCAAATATGAAATTTCGAAAAAATTAAAAAAGTTCTTGTACTTAGATTAAAATATCTCGGATGGCATAACAGTGATTTGAAATATCTCTTTTGCATTTTGAAGGTGAATAAATTTTCTATCGATCATCTGAACACAGTTTTTGCGTTTGACCAACAGTATTGTTGATATAAGTGACTTAATGAGGAAGAAAATTATAAAAAACGCATTTTTTTAGAGAAAATTTTGTTTCAACGAAAGTTTTTGACTCGATGGTAGCATTTACAAAACCTGATTTTCTTTTGCGCTCAAATGTCAATTTAAAACAAAGAACTTAAGTGGTTATTTATCAAAATAGGTTGAAATTTGAAGAAGTTATGGCTACTTTACTATAACTGTAATTTTTGTAGTTTTTAATAATTTATCGAACCGCAGTACACTTATAATAGTATAGGAAGAACGAAACATGATAAATCTCACTCGCACCAAGTCAAAATTATTTATTAGCTTACCAGAAGGTCTCATGCCAAGTTTCAGGAAGATCTGACTATAGGGAGGGATTGCTTGAGTCTCAAACGTGAATAAAATTTTGAGGTATTTTGCCCGGAAAGAACAAAAATACTGGTTTTTCATCAATAACTTTTTTCATCACTAGCTGATTGTTTTTTTTGGTTGATTTTCTTAAAGCCTAAGTTGAGAAAAATATTTCACCCGAAGACTGTAACTCGATTGGATTTGAAACAGAAAAGTTATTGCGGATCAGAGGCCGCAAATTTTGTCCAACACGCAATGAGTACTTTTTACCCATTGCGTTTTATGCGACAATTTTCGACCAAAACACAATCTTTGAACCGCAATAACTTTTCTGTTTCAAATCCAATCGAGTTACAGTCTTGGGGTGAAATACTTGTCTCAACTTAGGCTTTGAGAAAATCAACCATAAATAACAATCAGAAAAAAGTTATTGATGAAAAACCAGTATTTTTCGTTCCTTCCGGGCGAAATACCTCAAAATTTTATTAACGTTTGAGACTTAAGCAACCCCTCCCTATGGTCAGATCTTCCTGAAACTTGGCATGTGACCTTCTGGTAAGCTAATAAATAATTTTGACTTGGAGTGAGTGAGATTTATCATGTTTCATTCTTCTTATACTATGATAAGTGTACTGCGGTTCGTTAAATTATTAAAAACTCCAAAAATTTCAGTTATGGTAAATTAGCCATAACTTCTTCAATTTTCAACCGATTTTGAAAAATAACCACTTGAAATCTTTGTTTTAAATTACCATTTAAGCGCAAAAGAAAATCAGATTTTTAAATGCTACCATCTAGTCTAAAACTTTCGTTGAAACAAAATGTTCTCTAAAAAAATGCGTATTTTATAATTTTTTTTTCTCATAAAGTCTCTAATATCAACAATACTGTTGGTCAAACGCAAAAACAGTATTCAAATGATCGATAGAAAACTTATTCTCCTTCAATATGCAAAAGAGGGATTTCAAATTACTGTTATGCCGTCCGAGATATTTTAATCTAAGTACAAGAACTTTTTTAATTTTTTCGAAATTTCATATTTGGAGCATAACTCAAAAACGGTTCTACTGAGATTTTTTTGAATTTCATTTTCGGATTCAGCGCCCGATTTTACATTAAAAATTTTGGTCAGTTAATCAAGTTCACGATTTTTTTAAAATTTTGTAAACTAGTGTAATTAAACAATAATTCTCACTGCGCACTGGAAGCTTAAATTTTAATGATTGAAATTCTGGAAGTAAACATTTATTCAGAATCAATTATGATCGAAGAAAATAGTGTTTGGATTTCCTATCGATTGCATGGCTGAATAAGATGAAAGCCTTCAAATTCCATGGAAATGAGCCAAGGAAACAGCTCTTTCCTCATTTCAACTAAGTAAGGCACCACGGATGATTTCCAAAGTTTCCATCGATTCAAAACACCGTTACTTGAGGAACAACATTGTAGTTTGATCATCGTTCGGAATTTAAATTTCATCTAGCTTGCTGGTATTGGGTTATTATTTTTATTATCATAATTCACTTAAGACGGAAAATGGGAGAGAGGATTATTGATTGGATAATCGACTATATAATTAAAATTTGGAACATCGGAACCTATTCCAGCAACGTTTCTTGCTACGTAGTTGGAAAGTTTGCCGCGTTCAAGTTACCGTTAGCCGTCAGGTTGTGGAAGCCCAGCTGTTCTTTCCTGCCTTATGCCTTAGTAGATTCAACTACGAGAGCTCGTTTCCGGCTGCCCCGGTCGGTGTGGCGGGAACAGCTTGATTTTATTATCTCACTCGAAGATGAAACTTTTCCAATTTTCGAAAGTTTCCGTTTGGTGCTGATTCGTTGAGGCTTCTTGCCGAACGAAGTCTTGCGTTTGTTTCGAGTGGCACTTAGCAGCGTTGCCTCTTGCTTGAATATTTGTAGTTAGTCCCGGGTGCTAAGTCGTTGGGGGTTGCCGGAATCAAGCCCTAGGTGTATTCCATCTAGCTGGGTGATCCCAGATAACGGTGATAAAGTGGCAAAACGAATGACTGCCCAGAAAAACAGTTTTTTCCTCAAAGGTCTCAAATTGAAATCACAGAATGGACATCGCAATTGACAAAGAGAAGGCAGCAATTGTTATGGTTGCACAGAGTCGAAGTTAAAATTGTCGTTGATTTTGTTTCGCACTGTCAATGGAGAAGAGTTGGTTCAGCTATTTTTGTTTCGGAAAGTTGTTATTTTTTGCTCTGTCCTGGGGTCATTCCAGTAATCAGGTACCTCTGGGAGCCATTTTGATTCGGAGGAATTTATGCTGCCAGAGAAAAGTTTTCCTTCTGTTTCCATTTTCCGTAGTCTAAGTGAGATTAGTCTGTTTAATGTCGTCTTCTGATAGCTTTGTGGAAGTTTAATTATGCAGAAGAATTATACGGAATGGTGTTTTATGATGGCAATATTCACTTGTCAACAAATTTTTGAAGGCATTATGTATTAATAAATTGGGAAATAATTTGACTAACTCAAGTGAAATATGCAAATAGAAAAACTTAAAACGCATATTAAATCAGATAATTTGAATAGTTTCAGATAGTTCTTCCGCTCTCTAATGCACTCCTATCGATTTTCTGATGCACGTGTAGAATATTTTTCTATTTGCATTTTTTTCTGCAGTATGTACTTCTTGGCTGCTCCATTATCATATCAAAAGAGAAACACCTGGAATGAAAACTAGGAAGTGTTCCTGTTTGCTTCCATGATTCCCGGAGCAAGCAGACCTCGTTTTAAATGCAGCCAAAAGACAGCCGAATTGAAATTGCATGTCATCACGCTCGGCTCGAATACAAAACAAGTGTGAAATGCTGTTGATTATTCATTCAACAAACGACAGGAGGACTCCAGCTGGATGGAGAGTGTTCAAACTGAGAGACCGCGGGGTAAGTCAACAGGCTCGTTCACCTTCGAAGACACCGGCAGTTCCCTATCAATGGGGAACCCCCCGGTAGCATAATTTTCTTGTTCTTTGCGTTTGCACTTGCTGTCACTTTTGGGGTGCCAAGAGTTCCATTTTCTCATTCTTGGTGCAGAATGGGATTCCTATTTTTTGCCATACTAGGTACCTGACACACCGGAGCAGGTAGCAATTTTCTTCGCGTCGAAAGTTCCGCCTAGGAAAAACAAATCACTCCAGAAACGAGTTTCAGCCATCCATCCACTTTCTCGCCTGTTCATTGCCAAAAGGTCTCGTCAAGACATCTTGCGGTGCTTTTTAGGTACCTACTTTTGCTATCAGTGCAAACCCGCTCGAAAAATCTGGACATTTCTTGCGCCAAATCACTTAGTTTATCAATGTTTTGCATTCTGTCAATCGCGAAACGAAGCGCAAAATAAATAAGTAGGTTTTGAAGAAACTGGGGCATGATTGATGGATTTCAACTTTTTAACTCTGAACATTGGAATGGGGGTTTCCTAATAGATTGGTATTTTTTTAGTTTGAATGAAGATTCGTTGAATACTAAATAATGTTTCAAAGTATCCAAACTATGATTGCATTGCCCTGTCAACTTGCATTTAATATTACCTATCTCGACACGTTTAAGTTCATCGTTATAAAGAATAATAATTCCTCTAGACAAACGTGAATTACTGAACAACATTTTTATACTGACCTTCTGACTTGATGTTTATCTTCACTTGAAGCTAGCTCCTCAAATCGATTAGCAGTAATCAGCAATAACATATGTTTGTTTCAACTGTCCTATCTTATTGTTTTTCTATATTTCATCAATTTGTTTTTTTTTACAATTAAACCCTAGTCCGCTATTGAGTGTCATTATAACACTGCTGGAAGTTTGGCGTCTTGTAACTTTATTCGAGTGAATCCAAATGATACAATTTCTTCGAAGACCCTCAATGAATTTTAGAACTCTAGTTTTGTATCATTACTTTTTTATGGACGCCCAAGAAATAAACTCCTTAATCAGACTTCGAGTGTCAGTTTGATACTTTTCACTAAAAACCGCTTTATCTCTTTTGTTTCTCAACCGATTTTACAAAATTTATAGTTTTGGAAACCTCGTAATGTTACTCAGACATTATCCACATTCAATATTTCAGTTTCCCGTTACTTAAAGTCTAAGAAAAAAAAATCTGAAAAACATGCTTGAGAAAAAAAGATCTTATATCTGCTACGCAATGCTAGAAAAAAAAAATCGCTTAGTGTCCAAAAAAGATGAAATTAGAAGCTATACGTTGCTCATAGAGATATATTTTTTGGAATTTTTTCATGATCATTACCAAAAAAAATTGTTAAAAAGTGCTGTAAAAACCGTACTTTTCAATAAATAAATCATCAAAATTGTTTGGTCATACCAGATGAATTTTGAAAAGAGGGTTGAAAAGTAGACGTGAATTGGCACATTTTCACATCTTAAGGTTTTCAATATACAAAACACAGAATTTTTGACGAATTTTCAAAGATAGCTGTTTTTAGAACAAATTCGAATAATATATTGCTTGAAATTAACCAATTTTACGGTTCGTTAAATGGGAAGAACGGGTTTTACACCACTTTTTTACATTTTTTGTGGTCATGATCTTAAGAAATACAAAAAAAGAAAATTTCTTCATAGGTGCAACGTATAGCTTCTAACTTAAGAATTTTTCGACACTAAGTGATTTTTTTAGAGCATTCCGTAGCTGATCTACATACAGTCTTTTTTCCGAAGAATGTTATTTGATTTTTTTTTCTTATACTTTGAATAACGGAAAAGTGGAGTGTTGAAGGTGAAAAATGCTTGGAAAACATATATGAGTTACATCACGAGGTTTCCAAAACTTTAAATTTTGTAAAATTTGGTTGAGAAACAAGAAAGATACATTGGTTTTAATCAAAAGTATCAAATTGACACTTCAGGGACTGTAACGGTAAAAAAAATACAGGGACGAATGAGGGTTTAATGAAACTATTAGAAAAACTGATTGAACATAGTTTCAGGTGGCAAATTAAAGAGCAAACTCTCCCCTATCCAACGCTCTATTCAGGTAAAAAATCGAGCAGATTTGCAAACAAAATACACAGGCAATTCTTTAAAATTTTCACTTATAATTATTCCTTAACCTTCCCATGCCGTTCGCAAAATATCTGTTAAAATTTTTTCGGGTCTATTTAACCTGCAGTTTGTTATCGTTCCCCTGGCCATAAATAATAACCGATTTTAATGATATTATATTCGTTGTTTAGGTAATTTAATCTTGTTTCTCAAAATTATGAAACTAAGTCAATATGTTTTAGGAAATTACCAGTAATCGATTCCGAATGAAAAAAGTCCAAAAAAAGAGCTCTTTTTGAAATGCTTATAACTTCTAAATGATCTATTGTTTTGATCTAACTTGATCTAACGATTTTCGAAATTATTAAGAATTTACCTTTCTAAAGATGTAAAATATGTAGGGGTCCAGTGGAAGGTTTGGCCGCTATCCCGGAACATCCGGTAGAAAAAATTCTTACTTCAAAAAAGTCACCCAATTTTGGCTTTGCATTGCTGTATCTCGATTACCAATGGATCGATTCTCTAAATTCAAATTTTAGTTTTTTTTCGATACTTTTTTTATTATACTCATAGAACAAACATTTTTTCTAAAACAATTTAGTTTTTCAGTATCTCTGAATGAAACTAACAACTTTTTTGACATTTTTCAACTCTCCCTTGGGTTGATGGGTTTTCGGGGTCTTGTCATCGTGATTTCTCGGATATTTTCACTAAAACTGACCACTTTTTACATACCCAGAGATTCATTGAAATCTGCCCTTTCCATTGGTATACTTTTTGTGAAGTTTTTCAAAAATTTGTAACAACGTTTTTCCAATATACTGAAAGCTGTCAGATTTCAACCAGTCCAGCACACATTTTCAGACGGTTGGCGTACTAAATTAGCACCCCTCCGTGTAGTCTCAAGAGAAACGAAATCCTTTAGCTCTCCTGTCGCTCACCAAACCTACCTCCCAGCAGCAAACAGGAGAAATCGCCGTGCCGCGTGGTTTGTAGATTGAATTTTGTTTGATTTTGCTCATGCTGATACTTACGTAATGAATGTTTTACTCCTGGAAGGTCAATGATTTGCTAATAAATATTTATCATAACTAATGAAGTGCTTTAATCTTTCTTTCAGTTGTATCATCTACTTGTCTTATTCGAATATTTTTGAAAAGTTTTATTTATTTCACTCAATTCCTCTAAAATCTAAAATACAAGTGAAACTTGAAAATTAGGGAAGATTATATCTTATATTAATTTTTTTTCTAGAATTTAGAACTCTGAACTCATAACTCAAAGTCCAGAATACATAATCCTTGGTTCACAATTCAGTATTCAGAACTGAAAATTTCGTATTATATTATGCATTCATATGTTTCTGAATTCTGTATCAGAAATCAAAATGCAGAATTCAGCATTCCGAATTCCAAAATTCAGAATCTGAAATCTCAATCTAAATGAATTGAGAATAATAATTCAGAATCTTGAATTTAGAATTAAGAACTCAAATTTTTAAATTTAAAATGTGGAATTAGTAATTGAAAAGTTTTAGTTCATAATAAAGAATTTAATTGAGGAATTAAGCGTTTATGAGGAAAAAAATGAATTTTTTCGATTTTTGACAATTTTTGTAAAAGTTCTGTACTTTCATTCAAAAATTTCTAAATTCTAAGTTTAAAAATCTTAATTTGACATTTCAAAATCTCATTTCTGTATTCTAAATTTTTAACTCAAAGTTCTAAATACGGATTCAAAATTCTAAATTTAACCTTAATCAGAAACCCTAATCAACAATCTGAATCTGAAATCTAAATCTAAAATCTGAATCTGAAATCAAAAATCTGAAATTTTAAACTGAAAACAGAATCTGAAATCTGAATAGGAAGTCTGAATCTGAAACCTGAATCTGGAATCTGAAATATGAATCTGAAATCTGAATCTGAAATCTCAATCTGAAATCTGAATCTGAAATTTGAATCTGGAATCTGAAATCTGAAATTTGAATCTGAAATCTGAATCTGGAATCTGAATCTGAAATCCGAATCTGAAATCTGAAATCTGAATCTGAAATCTGAAATCCGTGAGTTTGAGCCCAAGAGTAAACATCGAGCACAGTTGTTCCTGAGAAGTTTTTCCATGACAGTCTGCAAACTGCATCGTTTATATTAGTCGCGAATCACATAAAGATGTTATAAAACGACTATAATCGAAACAATTTTATTTTTATAAAAATAATAGATTTCACAGTTCCAGAAAATTGTGCTTGAATATAATGGAATAATGTATAATACCATCCATAAACATATAGGTACATATATAATATAAAATATCAAAAATGATTCAAACAATACCTACAATAATATAACATTCATTTAGTTATCAGCATCAGCACAATCAATCAACAAACCACGCGGCGAGACGGCAGTTCCTCCTGCTGCTGGGTTGGGTGGTAGATATGGTGATCGACAAAAAGAGAGCTAAAGGATTTGTTTCTCCCGCGGCTACGTGAGGGGTGCGAGATTTGTACACCAACCTGCTGAAAACGTGGGCAAAACTGGTTGAAATCTGGCAGTTTTCGGTAAATTCGAAAAACGTAGCTACAAATTTTCAAAACACCACACAAAAAGTATGTCCATCGAAAGAGGAGATTCTAATGAATCTCTAGGTATATTAAAAATGACCACTTTGAGTTCAAATTTTAGAGAAATCACGCTAACAAAATCCAGTAAATCCACCGACACGAGGGGGAGTTTGAAAAATGACAAAAAAGATGTGAGTTTCATTACCATATACTGAACAACTGAGATTTTTGAGGAACCAACTATGTTCTGCGAAAATAATGATAAAGTTATCGAAAAAAACTAAAATTTGAATTTAGAGAATCGGTCCATTGGTAAGCGAGATACAGCAATGCAAAGCCAAAATTGGGTGACTTTTTTGAAGTAAGAATTTTTTCTACCGGATGTTCCGGGATAGCGGCCAAACCTTCCACTGGACCCCTACATATTTGTACATCTATAGAAAGGTAAATTCTTAATAATTTCGAAAATCGTTAAGTTAGATCAAAACAATAGATCATTTAGAAGTTATAAGCATTTCAAAAAGAGCTCTTTTTTTGGACTTTTTTCATTCGGAATCGATTACCGGTAATTTCCTAAAACATATTGACTTAATTTCATAATGTTGAGAAACAAGATTAAATTACCTAAACAACGAATATAATATCATCAAAATCGGTTATTATTTGTGGCCAGGGGAACGAGCGCAAGAGCTCGGGTCAATATGACCCGAACGGCATATTATCGTTTTTTTTTCATGGGGCCATTTCCGGTGGTCACCGGAAGTTATCTGGTACTACAGATTGTGTCTTCTGCGGCTCTGCATGATTGTTCCAAATTTCAGATTTTTTCGATTTTTTTGTCACGAGTTATGATGAATTGAATGAACGCTTCGGGTCATATTGACCCGAACGGCGCGGGAAGGTTAAAAACATCAAATTTTCCCTCTATTGTGTTTGTGAGCCTACTTGGTTGAATGATTCAACTGAAGCAAAGCAATCGAAAGATTCCTTTTAATTCAACTACGCTACCGTGGTTGAATTAAAAGGAATCTTTCGATTGCTTTGATTCAATCAAATTTTCCATTAAAGATGTATTAAACATACTTCAAAAATATATTATAATTTCATACATCAATATGAAAAGATTTGAACAAAAAACTTGACCAAAAACAATAAATTTCGAAGTAAATTTTAAAAGTTTCAATAAAACCTTTCTAGAATTAGCTGTTAAAAATATCTGACTAAACTATAGAAAATTTACAAAAATACTGTTATAAAGAAGTATTCTTAATGATCATTTCTATCTCAGACAGAATGCAGTTTTGAGTTAAGGGAAGAGAGTTACAATTTAACTATTTAGTATTATATTGTTTCTCCCATAGATTAACACAAAAATGGGTTTTCTTACTCGATTAACATACGTTTCAAAAAATGTGGCGAATTATTTTTTGACTGTTTGTATGTGATTATTAATTGATTATTTTCGTTTTCTGACAGATTTCTATAGATGATTCTGTCTCGAAAAAATAAAGTGCATTAAAGATTCAAAAATCATATAAAAAATTTGTAAATTAATTAAATAGGTTTTATCAAATACATTGTCACATCTTTCGATGCTCTAAATGTATAAATAATATGCTTGAAACAATTAAAACAAATAAAACTTGACGTTAAAGGTAAAATTCAAATAACATCTTTCTTCCAGAATAAAAGTTTTTTTTCCTAGCAAACACTGCAAATAGCTAAAAAAATTTAAAAATAATCAAACCAGTAAGGGGCCGTCCACATACCACGTGGACAACTTAGGGGGGGGGGAGGGGGGTATGGAATTGTCCACGCTTGTCCACGGAGAGGGGGGTAGGGGTTTGGGTCATGTCCACGTGGACATACTTACTTTCAAAATATGATCAAAATCTTAAAATTTCAATGCATTCCAGTTTTAGTTTGAAAAATTAGTAGCTACAAGTGATAAATGTGATAATTTGAGAAATTTATATTTTTAAAATCCTTTTATTATCTCTTTCATTGAAAATTGGATTTCGTGCAATGTTTTGCAGTCGCAGTAATCCGTACAAAGGTTGACTGAAAAGAGGTTAGCGTGTAGAACTCCGACAGATTTTACACTGATTTGACAGGTCGCACGAATGTGCAAGTTCGCACAAATGTCGCAGTCATGAGTGCGCAGTCCAATTTAGTGCGCTGCGATTAATATATCAGGGAATTATTATTCAATTTTTTTCAAAATCAGCCTATTCAATAGCAAATAGGCAAAAAGTAGTGTTTTTTAACTTTCTAATAATAGGTATTTAAAAAAAACTATTTCAAATCTGTCCACGTGGACATCCGAGGAGGGGGGTAAGGGTTTGGCAAATGTCCACGCTTGTCCACGGAGGGGGAGGAGGGGGTCAAAAATCTCATTTTTCTGTCCACGTGATATCTGAACGGCCCCAAAGTTCTAAATTTTCGTTAGAATAACACCCAAAAATGTCCAAAATCCAAATGAGTTTTTAGGAACGATAAAACTGTAACTTTATTTCCTCAAATCAAAACTACATTATGGCTTCAACAGAAATGATCATGGAGAATATGCTTTATTGATAATTTTAAAATTTCCTTCGAAAGATAGAGTTTTAAGCACAAATTTTTGGCTTAAAATCTTTTAAATAAAAATGTTTTGAGTTACTATTTATCTTTAAAGTAATATTATAACATCTTATTTTATAAAATGTTTTCGTGAATAATTATTTGTAAAAAATTTAAAAATTGCTCGTGTATTTTGTTTGTAAATCTTAAAAAAAAGTTGTAGACTCCTTGATCGATGATTTTTTCCTGAAAAGTGCGTTGGTTTGGAGAGAGTTTGCTTTAAAATGTAGCAAATTTTCAGAGAAGCCGAGGTTTTTTTTTTTCTAGAATTCGTTTTTAAAAAACACCGTGGTTTATTTCAACATCTCGATACTTTTAGTTTTAGCTTAAACAACATTTTAAACAAAATGAGACGATAGGTACTACCTGTGGTAGAGTAACACTGCGTAAGTACATACTGATATTCTACTCCCACGCTCTCACGTACGCCATCGCTGATCATCCCACACACAGTCTGGTAAGTGCACCATCTGTACCACCTTCGCATTCTAAGTCTGGCTTCCGAGCGTATAGCACCGGCTACCACACTACCTAGTGTTTATTTTCTAGAGGAATCGAATGAAAGTTGTTGGAATCTTTGCACGCTTTGGGAAATGGCGATTGGTTGTTTCCTTTTTCAATTCCCCTAAATATGTAAAATTATTTATTCACAAAATTCATGACTGTAAAAAAACCATATCCTTATTTTCTGAAAGTTGCAAAAACTTTTCATTCAATACCTACTTCGGAAAGAATAACATGGAAGAGGTTTCGTTTTGTTATTTTTTTTTAGGGCCGATACTATTTTTTGTAAGATTTTTTGTAAGATATAAGGAATATTTTTTTCATCTTATTTCCGGGAATTCCCAAGATCCCGGGAAAAATTTAAAAAGGAGATCAAAAAAATTGTTACTGCATATTTCCAAAATCATAGATATATTGTATTCTGTACTTAAATTTTTGGCCTCATTCTTTATTGTAAAACCTTTAAAACTATTCACATATCTAAAAAATTCAATAGGTTAGCAATTAATAAACAAAAAAAAAAACACATTTACAAAATAATTACTATTTTTTAAGTTTTAAACTTTTTTAATCAAATAAAACTATTTTAAAGAATTTCGACTTCATTTGCATAAATTTCTTAGTGAGAGTTGAAAAAGTTATTTCAATTTACGAAAAAGTTTTTTATTTCTGTTAAAATTCATGCAGTAAACGGTTAAAACTATAATAATTTAATATTAATCACTTTATTCGAAAAAACTGCATGAAGTTAATCATAATCATAATACTCGCATAAAATTTATTTCTTGGCAAAACTTTGGTAGGTTTTAGCAGTAAAATAAAGAATTATATTTTACTGCGTTAAACTGATATAATCGAGTCAATTAAATTATTTTAATTTTATATTGTGTCTTAAATGTTTTGATTAATTTAAAATAAAAAAAATAAAAAAGTGACTAAAATCCTTTTTTTTATGTTGCCAAAAACGAACGGTTTGAAACGGATTCGCATTTGTATTCGCATGAAAAGTCGCTTAAAATTTCGGTTGGCGCTACTCATTAAATCTCCGTTTTTTTAAATTACAGTCGTTCGGAATTGTAACATCTTCTCTTTCGGGATTGTGGTGCACTTCCTGACTTATAATTCCAAAAAAAATCTAGATCTCTCATTTCCTTGCCTCAGAGTCTGAGACTCAGACTATTAATTCTCTTAAAAGCGATAAAAACGGATGAAGCCAAAATCTAATGGGCTCTGAAGTACTTTGTCCAACATAATAGACTGCTTCTTGCTGTAAAAACTGGATAAAATTGAGAAAGCTGGTTTTAATAATCGATAGAAGTTGATAAGCTTAGTTTCAGATTATTCATCAAATAAAGTAAGTTTTAGTAAACTTCACCGCTAAACTAGTGTCATTTTAAGTTTTTTTATTGTACACAGTGTACACAAATGCTAAACGTGTGCTTAACGAATTTTCTAAATGATGAATGTTGCTAAATGAGCATTCCATCTTTTCTTGTGGTGGTTATTTATTGAAATTGTTTGGTTCTACATATTCGTTGTATTTACTTGTAACGCAAAGTTTTCTTAAAAACCATTTTTAGCTCAATTTTATTTTGTTGATGACCATACAATCTTCAGAAAAAAAATCGACTCATTTACATATAGGTATACCAAGGTAGAACAATAACTTTTCTTACTGACTATGACCTATTTTTCCAATTAAGGTAGTGTAATTTTTCGAAAATTTAGCTTAACCCTCATCCGCATTAGGGTGTCATTTTGACACCATTGCAAGTTTGAAGGCTTGTAACTTTTGTCAGAAGCTTCAAAATACAAAAATTTCTTCGGGGACCCTAAATGAATTCAAAAGTTCTTCAATATTGCATCTTTACTTTTTTTATGGACGAACCCTGGAAGCCTGGACAAAAAAACTCCCTTTTCCGACTTTTGGTGTCATTTTGACACCACAAAAGTAAAATCTATTTAAGTCGTTTGAATTATTATGAACTTCATATAAAACTTATATCAATAGAAACCTTGTAATGTCAGTAAAATATGTTTAGAACATTATATACAGCTAAAGTTACAAGTTTTCTCGTTATTCAGCATGAAAGAAAAAAAATCTGAAAAAACATGCCTCACGAAAACTGTTGTAGTTCATATGTTACACGTCCAAAAAAATATTTGCCTTATGCATATGAAAGCTGAAGTTAATGCCTACATCATGAAGACAAGAAATATTTTTTTAAATTTTTTTTTAATGAAATGGTCACAAAAAGTTCAAAAAAGTGGTCTAAAAAACCTACTTTTCATTCGATTGCTAGTAAATACTGTTTGAGCGATGGTAGAGTTTTGAAAAAAATATGACTACAAAATGTATTAAAATTCCAACATTTTGCTGTCTTTAGATTTTTAATGCAACAAAAATTGAATTTACTGGAATTTTTCAAAGTTCACTACTTTGCGCGATTTTTTTACAAATTGAAATTTCATCTGTTTTTGTGGTCCACCGTCAGGTTGTACCCGGATTATCAGTGCTTTTACTTTGTTTGGACCAACCAAGAGTATATTCATTGGAAAGCACATTTAATCTTCATTCTAGTGAGGTGCTGCAATTCACGCTGTGAGATTTCACAAAAATATGAAAATTATAAAAATAAAATCATTCCTGAATTTCTAGAACTACAAGCACCTCGTTCAGCAAAACGTGTTTGTTTGCTCTCCGAGTAGGTACGGTGGGTGGTGATTCGGGCAGAGAGCGAAGCCGACAGACGAAATAATGATGCGTGTCGTACGTTTCTCGGTTGGAAATTTTCTATTGACAGTAGTTCTCGTTTGCTAGTCACGACACGCATCATTATTTCGTCTGTCGGCTTTCCCGGGACGGAAACTCTTGAAAACATAAAGCAATTGATTATAAATCAATCATATTTCTACTATCCAAAGTGTGTCGTATGTATGTATGTATGAATGGTTCCCCCATCGGTAGCAGAGTCCAGCCTATGTCTGTGTGGCATGGCCATCGAATTACCTCTCAGGCTTAAACGGCCGATGGTTCGTCGAGAGAAAGCATCCATCCTTCAGAGACCTACAATGGTTGGCAATCCACTCCGCTTGCAATAGTCTCTTCAGATTCACCCCAGATGCATTCCCTGTGAAATATATAATTATTTATACAATCAAACACATCTTACCTGTCGGCAACTTATGGGAATCTAACCGAAAAGTTTTTCTTGCCGATACCAGGAATCGAACCCAGTACGCCTGGGTTACCAGACTCGCGCCAGTCTATCCACTAGACCACATCAGCGCTTTTCTACTATCCGAAGTGTGTGGTGACTCCAAAATTCTTCATCCAATTTCACGGAAAGGATCACATGAAACTGGTTACATTTTGCCTAAAATGTTCAAATCAAAAACATAAATTTTGATGAATTATTAGCTAAATCTAGAGCAGTGGTTTTCAAACTTTTTTCACTCACCGCCCACTTTTGCAAAATTTTCGAGCTCAACGCCCCCCTGAGCAAATTTTCAGAAAATCTAATGAAAAAATGAAAATTTGGACAGTTAAAAAGCCATTAGCTTTTGACTTGATGTTGTTGTAAGGCTTAACTCAAAATTCTTTAAAATTTATATGAGGCCTTCAGAGCCAAAAGGGTATTATAAGTGTGAAAATGGTTCATTTTGATTTAATAATGCCAATGGATTCTTATATATCGAACTATATTTCATGATTCAGATTTTTAGAATTTTATTTGCATACTGATTTATTCGAAAGAAAAGAGCTTGTTTTTAAATATATGGAAATTTACCAAACATAACACTTTATTCACTTTTACTTAGATTTAGACACGAATGCCACAAGGTGGTAAAGTGTCATTAATAAACCTTAAAAAAAACTTATATTTAGGTTGCCAGAATTTTCCCAGCACGTACCCGAGCAGGAAAAATCCGAGATATTTTATCTAAAAACCTGGCAAAATCCGGGCATTTGATTTCAAAATTGTCGATCAAAAACCCGAATAATATCCAGGCAAATTTTTCTCAAAACCCAGGAATTTCTTAACAAAAAATCAAGAAAAAAAACTTGAAACAAAATTTTTCGTCATAATTCATCAGCAGTTTTTATTCAGGCATTCAAAAAACTTTCCATGATTATTTCCTTAAAATTTGCTCAAAAAATTGGTTTTGGAAACATAAATTAAAATTTTAAAATCACAATTTGATTTTATTTAGTTTGTTTTGGCAAATGAAATGAATAATTCCGGGCAACCGGGCCGGACCGGACTTTTGACGATTTTTTCAATAAATATCCGGGCAATCTGGCTACCCATTTGGTTCCAAGGTCCTCATATTGCTTCCAACCTCCAGTAAACACTTTATTGTTTGTAAAGTTTCCTGAACATTAACATAAACTGATTGATAAGTTTGATATCAAATCATATATCTTAAATTGTGGTAAACGAAATTTCCTAGTGTTGAAAACAAAGTTGCATTATTGAATACGAATACTGTAAAGCTGGTGAAATAACGTGAGAATAGAATTACTTCTATATATCTGAATATGAGTCCTGTTCAAAGTTATGCAGCATTCACGGGTCTTAAAGTTTAAATAAGATTCTAATAACAAAATCCAGGCAATGTTCGTGATAACCGAAAAGATTAAAAGTTTATCCATGGCAAATCGGCATCGATTGAAATCGAGATGAACAAATAAGAACTTAAAATAAAAATTCTCTAATATAAAAAAAATCTTACACAATTTCTTTAAAAAAATCCTTCACTAAATCACAAATAACGCCTTTAAATACACATTTTTTCAAATGTATTTTCTGTTTATCAGATTTTTAGATTTTTTATCTAGCATTGCCATCTAAAATTATTCTTGTTTTAGTATAACCCAAAATATTCTTACCAAACAAGATCAACATGTAGAGCGTATACAAAATCAGTGACAATTTGAAAAAAAAAACTTTTAGTAACATTAAAATATTATTATTGAGATACTGGAACAAAAAATTTGCTTGCAGCTCTGTGAAATCATAAATATTTTAGTCTTCAACTTGATGTCTAGTTTTGTAACGTAATTTCATTTTTTGCATCGAACTTACTCGTTGTTATTCCAAATTTATAATGTTTCGTGAATTATGAAAATGTGGATTACGACCTCACCGCCCCTCTGAGCCTTTCCAACGCCCCCCAAATTTCAACATTGAGCTCACCGCCCCCCTGGAAGCTCTCAGCGCCCCCAAGGGGGCGGTAGGGACCACTTTGAAAACCACTGATCTAGAGGATAGCCGATAGGGTTAAAACAATCCTCATTAAATTTGTCTGAGAAAACTCGCTCACGATAGGTTTCATTTTGTAATTCGATTGCTTGCAAAAATCACATTGAATAAGTTACATGTAGTTCAAAGTGTTCGTCCGAACACGATTTTTTACTTTTTTTGAAAAATATGGGAGAACCGAAAATATAAACAGACATATCTCCATCATCCGAGGAGTGTTTTTGTTTCAAATGCCTGTATTCGATTTTTCAGAATAAATAACATGAAAAAGGTTGCATTTGGTTTTAAATGTAAAAGTCCAAACAGGCTATTGTTAATTATTTAAAAAATATAGAAGAAAATGAGAGTCAAAATAACCATAACCCCGAAATCGAACTTTTCTATTTTGTTCGTTTAAAAAAACCGGTTGTTCAATAGAACGATTTACGATATTTTTTTTTAATAGAATTTCGATTTTTTTTTTTACATTTTTGATAAGGAAAACATCTGATAAACAAGCTGAAACATCAATTATAAACAAGTCGATACGTCAATAAAAATTCAACCACAATACATCGAGGCGATTACCCGCATTCATGAAGTTCAAGACAGTAAACACCAGCAGCAGAAGTAACAATTACCACCCACTGTAGAATTGAGCAGTTCTGGCTTAAAAATCTGTTGAAAAATCTTAAACAATTCAGCACAAAGAATCGATGAAACAACAGCCAAGCTGAAAGTAAGCCATTATAAGCAATAACAAAGATGCTATCAGGAACCTATAAAAAACATGTTAATCGCTCCGGAACGTGTTGCTGCACTCCGATAGCGTTCTGTAAGCACAAACATTGTATCTGAGAAGACACAAAAAAAACATACGAAAAACACACACAGAAGGTCCTATCTAAAGTCGATGCGACCCAACGAAGCTCAGCGAATGGAAGCGCGCTTCTGGAACATACGATAGATAATCATGGTAGGTACCTACTCTATACTGACAGCAGTGTGTGAAGGGAACATTTCCCTTACAGGGATCTCAGCCAAACTCCACCCACAATCCACACCAAAACGTTACAATTTGTATGCATGCATCGGATAAGGCAAACAGTGCTCATTGGTGCTAAACCGACACGTCATATAGCCATACCACATCATCATGAACTGGGGAAATATCAGCGTTATCGTCGACATCATCAGCTCGCGATTTTCTTTCCCGTCAATTTTCCACCCCCGCCCTGCTCCGGGATCCTTCCAACGTCGCCCTTGCAGTCTAACGCAAACACTGCTTAATGAAGTGGGTTCGCTCACTCACATTCAAGCGAACGAACGAACGGTTTTTTCATTATTTTTGCATTGGGGTAGGTTAAGTGGTTTCGGAACGGTTTCTTAACCATAATACCCCGCTGGCATGCAAATTTTTGCCAGGTTGGCAGCAAAATGGAATCAATTAATCTCGTTCTCCTGCCGAGGAGTCTCATTAACAAGGAATTTTTATGAAGTGCTTTTGTGTTTGCAACATTCTTTTAACTTTTTAAACCGGGTTTGTCATTGTGTGCATTATTGTGCATTTTCAAAAGAACTGATATCGAATATTTTATCACCCAGGTGGTAGTTTTTTAAATAAATTGCATCTCAAGGCACGCCAAGGAACGAAGTTCCCCATTGTGGTAATCAGGTCTTTTATGCCCAATCCTGGAACAGTTTTAGACAAAATTTTATCATCTAAGGAATGGGTGACCAAGATTTTTACCAAAAAGGTTTATGATTAAAACAAACCTTATGGCATTCATGAAAAAAATCCGTAAGATTTAGGAGTAGGAAAACATTTTTCATTCAATGTACCCAAACAGCCCAAAAGCGAATCCATTAAAGGGTGATACGGTCAAAATTTGGTCAAGGGAAAACGCGTGTAAGTCGGTTAAATCGTTTATTTAAAAAATCAAATTAAATTTCTTTTTCAAGTTAATTAGTATAAAATTCAGGAAAAATATTCTATTAGTCTTCCGCTTTTCCTAATCCGAATGGCCGGGTCTTACGCTTAACCTCTGCCATCAGATTTTGTACAGCCACCTTGTCGACCTTCTTCGCCGCAGAAAGCCAGTTTGCCTTGAACTGCTGCTCGTCCTTAGCAGTTTTTTTGGTCTTCTTTAGGTTCCGCTTGACAATAGCCCAGTATTTCTCAATAGAGCGGAGCTCTGGCGTGCTGGGAGGGTTCTTGTCCTTGGGAACCACCTGCACGTTGTTGGCGGCGTACCGTAATCCGGGGTAATATTGATCATTTTTTCCAATATTTTTCAATTATTTTTCCCTTTAAGGAAAATGTGGCATGTTTCTTATTTTTAAAACCAGTACTGGACTCTTATGAACGTAAAACATGGTTGCAGAAATTAATTAGACTACTTTAAATTTGATTTAAAAATCGATTTGGTCGCTGTTCAGGAATTGATGCTTTGGGGTTACATTGATCAATCTTCATTTTGACGGTTTAAAGGAGTTTTCTTGATCATAAAGGATACAAAACACCGTCATAACTGTTTACAAAGTCTAATTTATCATTTTTACCTTGCGTTTTAACGTGTTCTTTTCAAAACAATTATAATCGAAAAAAACAATGATGCTGCATACATCTAGGGGCAAAAACTATAATAATTGCTAAATAGTTTTAGCTTCAAAATATAAATGAAATTTTACCTTCATACATTCCCTTAGGCCCTCCCACTATTTCCATTTTCATTTTTTCTTCAAAGTTAATCATTTGATTGGATTCCTATCCATTTGTCCAATAAGGGCTTACTCTTGGAAAATGTCCTTACTTTTTAAATATAAAAAATTTATCATTAAATAACTTTAAAAATAACACTTTAACTGTACATAAACAAAGAATAAAAGTTGTTCTTTCACATTCAACCACCCTTTTGCTTCTAAATACTTTTTGTTATCATCAGGAGAGCTGTTTGTTTACGAGAATTGGAAAAAATAGATATTTTAAGATTTTGAAATTAAATTTTTATTTTCAGAAAACAATTTCAAATACAACCCAAATTTTCTATTTGATACTCAAATAAAAGGCTTTCAAAGGTAGAAAACAGTTTTCGAAAATTCAAACTATAGACTAAGTTATTGATGATAATATGGAAAAATTTATTGATGGTCAAAGTTACCCCGGTGATCAATGTTACCCCGTTTTACGGTACCACTCCATAGCCTTTTTACCGTAATGGTGAGATGCCAAATCTGGCCAAAACAGTACGGAACAACCGTGTTTCTTCAGGAAAGGCAGCAGACGTTTATTCAAACACTCTGTTGCAGAAGATATGTGATGACATCAACACATGGCAGGCAGTCAGTGATGGGCTCGCCCGGATAATGACTGGTATGCAAAGGAGTTGGAGACTGACGCAAACTGCGATTGACGTAGGATAACGCAGGTTAACTTTACTAAGCTTAAAGAGTCCGAAGCTATGAAATGAACTACGCAAAACAATCAGCGTAGCCGATGGGACCACAACGTGAAGATGATCTTGGGCGGTCAGGGTGGTATTTAATTTAAATATGAACTTCTTGGCGAGTGTTGCGAAAGTAGCGCTATGCGTGAATTAGACACCCCTTACCGAAGTATTGCCTTAGGGCAGGTACCGGATTGGGAAATAGTCTGACGCCCCAGGTGGAGTTTTGGGCATATGTATATACGGATGAGTATATAACGAGTTGACTCATTGTTCCCATGTAGACGCGGCACTGGACGTGCATTGGGACCAATTCGTAAAATTCCTTCTTCGAATTGGGTAACCAAAAAAATACACACACACACACACACACACACACACACACACACACACACACACACACACACACACACACACACACACACACACACACACACACACACACACACACACACACACACACACACACACACACACACACACACACACACACACACACACACACACACACACACACACACACACACACACACACACACACACACACACACACACACACACACACACACACACAAACACACACACACAAACACACACACACACACACACACACACACACACACACACACACACACACACACACACACACACACACACACACACACACACACACACACACACACACACATACACACACACACATACACACACACACACACACACACACACACACACACACACACACACACACACACACAGAGGTATGGAGAAGAAATCAGACTTGTAGACAAAAAGAAATCTGGTCGGATACCGGGTCCTGAGGACAAAACTTTGGACCGGAAAGTCATGCGTACGCCAGTAATAAGATTACCTCAGTGCAGGATGTGGTTAAAAGTGAAATTTTCTTGTAGCACCATCTACCGTGCGAAAATAAGATTGAGTCTAGATTGAGGTTGCCAGATTGCTCGGTTTTATCAGGATTTGCCCGGATATTTGATACAAAAATTTCAAAAAGTCCAGTCCGGCCCAATTGCCCGGATCAATTTTGAAATAAAATGTCCAACCCGGAAACGTGCTATAAGAATTCTGGAAACCTTATTCAAAAACAAGCTGAATCTGTCAAACCAAGAGCTCGTTAATTATATGATCAACTGCTGTCTGGGAAATCGGTGTGCATTATCATCGACGACTTCGGAATATCGTCATAACACGACAATCCATATTTTATCGTACACTTTGAAAAAGATTTGAAAAAGTAGTCAAAATCATCGCAATCCAGTCTGTGCTGAAGCAGTCTTCGATCGAAAATTCGATCACTGGCTTACGATTGACTGGAATGTAATTTTGTATTGAATCACTATAGAAGACTATAGAGAACATAAAAGTAAAATAAACATTGAATCGCCTCCTAAAATGTGCTATATTGCTAATTTCAGATCGTCTTAGACATAAAGGGACACCCTATACTTTGAGGGTTGTACAGATAAACGTGCCATGTCAGTTATTTACCACTAGGGTGGTCGGTTTTACTGTTTTTTTTTTCAAATTCGGTATTTCGGTATTTGAAATTGATAAAATCGATAAAACCGCTAAAAACCTGTATTTTTCCAAATGATTTCGAATTTATGAAAAGGTTTCGTCTAACTGCAGTAGTAATTGCATAAATTGCTTAAAAGTTATAACGCAATAGATTTATTAATTGAAAAAGATGCTTATGTGCCTTTAAATTTTCCCTTTGTCATAAACCTATCGTCATATTCATGAAATCATTTTATTTATCATCATCATTATATTTTTATAACTTCGCTGTGTGTCTGCCGAAATCATAGTAATTTCATATAATTTAAAGCGAGTTTTTTTCCTAAACTCTGTAACACATTATTTAGATTTGTAAACAGATTTTACAGATTTAGTTAAAGTTTTTACAGTCTTTCACGAAAATGATATGAAATTTGATAAACAAAAAGACTTTTCGGAAAAAAATGACTTCATTTGATCAAACAAAACATAAACCACTGTCACAAATGTGCTTGCAAGACAAGTCCCCTCTGTTTTTTGATTAAAATTTAATAAAAGATGGCTTGAAAGAGGATAAGTCCTCTTTTTTTTCAATGAATTTTAATAAAAGATGGCTTGCAAGCGAACAAGTCCCCATTTTTTTCGAATGAAGTTAAATAAAATATGGCTTGCATGATGACAAGTCCCTATGGTATTGAATGAAATAAAATAAAAGGTGGTTTGCAAGAGGACAAGTTCCCACTGTTTTTGAATGAAGTTAAATAAAAGATGGTTTGCTAGTGGATAAGTCCTCGATAACTTTCTATATTTCCAATTAAATTGTTGCTTGTAAGCGTATTAGCTCTCACTAATTGTGACTAGCCCTTATTGAAAGATCTTGTAAGAGAATAAATCCACATTGATTTAAAAAAGTTACAATCAACACGTGAAATTCTAAATAATGATTACTCGAAACGCTTATCCATTCCTAATGTTGGCATTTTTGTTGAAGCCATAAGATGCTTTGTAACTTAACCAAAATATTCATTTATTTGAAAATCTTGTTTTTCTTAAAGTGGAGTAGAAGGCGAATGTGGTGGATATAGATTGGGATATATAATATTTAAAAAAAGTATCCGGATTCCTCGTTTTAACTTATTGTTCTTGAAAATGGAGTAAATCATGAATAATTCAATGTTCTGACATCACGGAAATTACGTAAACAATGAACTGAGGTATTAATGAATCCTTTCATCAGATACAGCACGAAACATTGAATTGTGCTAATGTGATTCGTGCAGTTCTGAAAGTGTGTAGGTAAGTGAAAAGAGACTCGACCAAATGCGAAAAACATCGGTCATTCTTCAAGCATCTTTTGCGAAGAAATGGGCTTGGCCCAGCTTAAAAGAATAAAGCTTGCATTTTACTCTTACACAGATTTCCATAAGAACGACAGCCAATCGGAGTGAAGGTTATTGCTTTCTCTTTCTAACACACGAGAAATCGTATACCGAAATTGCGAGCGCGCCTATAGTTTGTTATGCGTGAAAGAAAATCGTAATAACTTTATCGGTCACCACAACAAAGTTTTTGGATAAATCACAAAATTGCAGATTCTTGTTGTCCAAAATTAGGATGTTTTTCCCGCAACCTCGGTCGTGATAGCATTCAGTTTGCATTTTCAAAATGAAAACGAACAGATAGGTTTAAAAAAAAATTTAAAAAAATCAATCAAAATTCAGCAATTAAAATAGTTGTAATGTTATAATAATGTTATAAATTTATAAAAACTTTGTTACTGCTTTGTCTGTAAAAAATTGTGAAAGACCGGCACAAAAATAAAGTAATTATTTTGAAGCAATCTTAAATTTCCTGTAGCTGTACCTTTTATTTAGTCATTGTACACTAGAGTGCCCCAAATGACCTGACATTTGAAAAAGATATGCGCTGCAGGCTTAAATTGATCCTAGGCCTAGTACAAGGTCTCATGCTAAATCCGATCTGGCTGATCAAGGGAAGGGGTCGCTCAACGAGCCTGATGTTTGTATGGGATTTTGGGACATTTTGTTCGGGAGGTTCATGAATAACTTTGGCCCCCTTCTGCCGATTTCTTTTGAAATCGGTTTTTTCTTGAAGTCTAAACTATGACAAATATTTCATCCGAAGTTTAGACACAAAAGTTATTAAACTTCATATTGGGTGTTTGGGTACAGTGGGGATAGTTCAAGCCACCTTTTCTACACGGGAGGAAGCATTCCATACAAGTGAGACTGAAATTTCATAAAAATCTGTTCAGATGTTGTTCAACGGCGTAATCAGGCACTACATGCATTTTTTTCTTTTTTGAAATATTATTTTCTAATATGGCAACTACTTCGAAGCACCACCAAATTTAACGCAGTTCTTAAATTTAGTTAAAATTTTATGCTCTAGATACCCGCGGCTAATGCCAACATTTTCCATTATCACTTAGAGCATATTGGCGAAATCTATTTAATGGGTGCAAGTTTGATAAACGGGTCACGGACCACGGCACCAATTCAATTAAATTTCAACCATTAGCTACATACTGGTACGTGTAATGCGGAAACCCAATGCTCGACATTTCCGCGTTCCAAGTTCCCGTGTTCTATCCCGAGCGAGATGTGGTATGAGGGAAATTTGCCTCGTTAATGGGGTGTTTACTGTTCGAACTAACTATCGAAAAACTATGGCTTCGTGCTCATACACAATTGGCGTTTAAGTTTTGGATGGGATTATGTTTGCCCGATAGATAGAATTTATTTACAAAATGTGAAATAGTTAAATTATTGTAATTTCAAAATGTGGTTTTCTTGAAAAAATATGTGATTGTTTACTTTCCAAAAGAGATTACATACAAATTGCATTATTTGAAAGCTTCGTGTTATCATGATTTTACCTGTAAATCATACTTAGGATTTTTATTGATATCCGAATGTTTCAAACATAAATTTCTGATAAAAACAGCATAATGTGCAATGAACAGTAAAAAATCCTAACAAATCAGCCGATATTGAATCTTGGGAGCAATAAAACCCGAAATACACGACAGTTTTGGATGAAGCAAAAAGAAAACAATCTCTAACTGACCCAAGGGCCTAATTTTTTTTCCACATCCTTCGTCTTAGGCATCAAGCACCTCAGAGACTTCGTCACGTTTCGTCAGACTTTTCTCGTTGAAGCCTGATTGGAAAGATACTTTGTGTTCGATTTCTTCCGTTTGTGCCTTATACTGAGCGTGCTGGTTCCTAGCTGGTCCTTCCATGTAACGGAGCTCGAAAACTGTTGAGCTCCTCGATGCGCTCCGCTTTCTCTTCAGAGACGGCAAACGGAAAAGTTCAAGTTGTAAAATTAATTAAAATTCTTAACGCAAACTTACCGAAGTAAAGCTAATAAAGATCAGGACGTACTTCAGGTTGGCTGGAGCTTCTGGGAGGAGAAACAAAATCCCGGCAAAAAAAACCGGACGAATGGCTGGTGTCAGTTTAACTTTCCGCAGCACGCTGTTGGTGATTGTGTTTGTTAGAAAAGCGCCCTATCACAATGTTGGCGCTTCTGATGAGAAAATTTACGTTTTTTTTGTTTTATTCCTATTTCTTGCTTCTCCCATTCAGGTGTGCGGAGAAGAAATGAATTAATCTTGGAAGTTGGTCTCCGAACGATTAACGTTGGCCGAAGACTTTTTTGAGTGAAATTACTCATATTGTTATCGAGCTCCCGATCATGGTGACAAGACAAGCCTCACTATTGGTTAGTAATGACATCCATGCGATTTAGTCAAATTAAATTGCTTAGCTAAACAAAAACTTAATGAACAAATTGACTTCACTTAGCGAATAAAAAAATAGAACCACGCTTTTCGTTAAATGTATGATTGACGGTTACCTAATTTATTTTTAAAAAGTATGTTTAAATTTTTTCATCTTCATTTTCTCAACCATTTGTGAATAAACAAAAATCATTCTCTCGAAACTTGTCTAATAATTGTTGCTAATAAGTATTACCAAATATATTATATTCTATCAAGATACCCGGCAGAATAGAATTTCGAATAAGGGGCCGTTCACATACCACGTGGACAACTTAGGGGGAGGGGGGGTGTATGGAAATGTCCACGCTTGTCCGGAGAGGGGGGTAGGGGTTTGGCTCATGTCCACGTGGACATACTTACTGTTTGAATCATAGAATTACAAAGCCTTCCAGTTAAAGTTTAAACAATCATAAGCCACTTGAAAGCAAGTAATAAATATGATTTTTTAGAAATTGAAAAATTTTCAAATTATTTTATATCAGGTAAAGCTTTTTTTTTTTTTAAATCAGCCATTCCAATAACAAATAGGCAAAAAGTTGTGTTTTCTAACTGTCAAATGAGTTGTTGAAAAAAAAAACAATTTCAGATCTGTCCACGTGGACATCCGGGGAGGGGGGTAGGGGTTAGCCAAATGTCCACGCTTGTCCACGGAGGGGGAGGGGGGGTGTCAAAAATCTCATTTTTCTGTCCACGTGGTATCTGAACGGCCCCTAAGTAGTCTGGAATATCAATACGTTTGTTTACTGTGCTGCCACTTAGCGAAAAAGTCTTCAAGCTTTAAACTTGCATACAAGTTCAAAAACGAGCAAGTTTTGCATGCGACCACCAAAACTACGTAAACATTAAAAATAAAACGTTACTTTACACTAACAAATATTTTGTGAAAGAGAACTTTGGCTCAGGTTTTTTTTTTCTATTTGCCTGGTTTGTTGGATGGAATCGATTTTTATCAAGCAAGGTATCGGTGAACACCGATTTCGTCAATAGGGTCAATTCTGGAGAAAAATTAAATCGTTGATCCTCCGGTAAGTATTGAATAAAATTTGGTACCGAATCTGCTTGTGTCAAAATGAACACAAATTAAATTGCAGATTCTTATCATCTGTTGCTATCTACTGAAAAAATCAATCGACAGCCACCAGTTTGCGAAAAACATGTTGAATTTTTTTTTTGTAAAACAATGGAAACTCTTCAGAAATTACCTATTTTTTTCGATCGAATGCTCTGGAAAATCAAAATAAATTATTCAAGCTTGTCTACCAGGCGCTCATCGTTTAACATCGACAACGATAACTTTACTTCATTTTTTTTTTTTAAAAGCAACCTCTACAACAGTTCCTTTAAATGATTGTTATTTTTTGGAACTGCCCTGATTCGATTCCAGGGGCCACATATTTTTAAGTTTTTGAAAATCTTGATATGCTTGTGTTTATTTTGTGGCTTCCATTTTATAAGATGCGTATTTTTTCATTTATTCAGTAGCTAAAAAAATCCGAAGATTTTTAAGCATTTTTTTTTTTATAGAAATCGAAAAAATGGTTTTCTTGTCAAAAAATTCGTTTTTCAACCATTTTGTCAGAGTATTTTGGTCTTCAGTAGCATAACTTGTAAATTTTATAGTTTTTCCTAAACATTTTGTTAGTGATCTTAAAGTGATTGGAACTTTCATATTCAGGACTCGGAATGAATCTTTTATCAGGTTCTCTTTAACGATTGTGGAATTGAAAATAAAAATAAAATAATCAAAATTGGTAATCTCCAACCCTCTAGACAAGGGCATTATTTAAGTTTCAGAGTCTCATTGCGCAGATAGAATATGCGTTGACCTGTAGAAAACCACAAAAAAATTAATTTCATATCTTGAGCGATGTTCAACTGGATTATAAGGCCTAGTAAACAATTAATAAATTTTGATTTTTTTTTACATTGGACTAATGCGAAATCTGCGAATAAATTCAATAAAGCGTACTTCTTTTTGTTTTCACTTTTATCAGAAAATGTTCTGAGCCTAAATGGGCAGAAACTTTGACGGTAGTAGAAATATACTTGGGCTGACGAGTTTTGGGAGATTCAGGAAAACTCCTTTAGAATTCACTACAACATCTTACACTGTTGTTGAAAAAAATGTCGAAATTCTGAAGATTAGCTGAATTATCCGACAAACCATTTAAAATGAATTTTAAAATAAATTTCCATCAAAAGTCAATCATTTATAGTGAAAAAAGCAAATGAAAAGGTTGTTTATTGATTGCGTTGGTTATTACAACTAGTTCCAAATATCTGTTGGTAAAAATAAAAGATTTGTTATTTTTTTCTAAAAGCACAATAAAAAAAATAAGATTCGACGTTTTTTTAAATGTTTTTTTTTTTAATGTGAAAATTAAAGTTATATGAAAGTGAAATTGTTGATAAACAGGCAACTTGACATTGATAATGGAAGAAGTTCCTTTAGAAATGTTTTCCACTTCAATGAAAAATGTTTTCCGCTATCTGTCTATCCAAACTGATTTTTATTTGTCAGGGCTGTAACAAGTCTGGTATTTTTTTTTGAAACTTCTGCTTCCGTTTGTCACGTTTTTTGACAAAAAATAAACTAATAAACCTGTGCACCGGCAACAGTTTTTCTACAATGTACATCACCATCGTCTACATACTATTTATATTGTGTCTGTTTGCCATACCTTAAATTTTTTCGGTGCACGTGTTTTGGTTTGAAAGTCATAAACGTTTATCATTCTACCGGGAGAGACCCAGAGTTGCTGCAACATAGTATGCATCATAAATTTCCGTCAAGTTTTGAGCTGCCGGTTGCAGCTTCCCCGAGTCACTCTTACGCAGCAGACAAGCTAGACGAAATCTGCTTTAGATGGTCTGGTCAACGCGATGCTTAATACAGAGATCGGTCCGGAAAAGTAGTCTGTAGGTACTCAGCTACCAGTATTTGGATATTCACTGCTCAAACTTCCGTTCCGGTTCCCATATATTTACTGGACAACACGAATTCCAGCTTGAGTTGTCCACATTTCGCCCACAACTGATGATGTCTGGCTGCTGCTCCTTCAACTGAGTATGGCACTCTCATTCGTGACAGGTAGAAACTGTTTTAGTAAAATAACTAGCACTCAATCTGTGCCTAAATGAAAGGAAAATCATTTGATTTTGGAAATTTAAGATTTTTTTTGTCATTTTTGTCATTTCTACCACTTTTGTCATTTTTGTCATTTTTGTCATTTTTGTCATTTTGGTCATTTTTGTCATTTTTGTCATTTTTGTCATTTTTGTCATTTTTGTCATTTTTGTCATTTTTGTCATTTTTGTCATTTTTGTCATTTTTGTCATTTTTGTCATTTTTGTCATTTTTGTCATTTTTGTCATTTTTGTCATTTTTGTAATTTTTGTCATTGTTGTCATTTTTGTCATTTTTGTCATTTTTGTCATTTTTGTCATTTTTGTCATTTTTGTCATTTTTGTCATTTTTGTCATTTTTGTCATTTTTGTCATTTTTGTCATTTTTGTCATTTTTGTCATTTTTGTCATTTTTGTCATTTTTGTCATTTTTGTCATTTTTGTCATTTTTGTCATTTTTGTCATTTTTGTCATTTTAGTCATTTTTGTCATTTTTGTCATTTTTGTCATTTTTGTCATTTTTGTCATGTTTGTCATTTTTGTCATTTTTGTCATTTTTGTCATTTTTGTCATTTTTGTCATTTTTGTCATTTTTGTCATTTTTGTCATTTTTGTCATTTTTGTCATTTTTGTCATTTTTGTCATTTTTGTCATTTTTGTCATTTTTGTCATTTTTGTCATTTTTGTCATTTTCGTCATTTTTGTCATTTTTGTCATTTTTGTCATTTTTGTCATTTTTGTCATTTTTGTCATTTTTGTCATTTTTGTCATTTTTGTCATTTTTGTCATTTTTGTCATTTTTGTCATTTTTGTCATTTTTGTCATTTTTGTCATTTTTGTCATTTTTGTCATTTTTGTCATTTTTGTCATTTTTGTCATTTTTGTCATTTTTGTCATTTTTGTCATTTTTGTCATTTTTGTCATTTTTGTCATTTTTGTCATTTTCGTCATTTTTGTCATTTTTGTCATTTTTGTCATTTTTGTCATTTTTGTCATTTTTGTCATTTTTGTCATTTTTGTCATTTTTGTCATTTTTGTCATTTTTGTCATTTTTGTCATTTTTGTCATTTTTGTCATTTTTGTCATTTTTGTCATTTTTGTCATTTTTGTCATTTTTGTCATTTTTGTCATTTTTGTCATTTTTGTCATTTTTGTCATTTTTGTCATTTTTGTCATTTTTGTCATTTTTGTCATTTTTGTCATTTTTGTCATTTTTGTCATTTTTGTCATTTTTGTCATTTTTGTCATTTTTGTCATTTTTGTCATTTTTGTCATTTTTGTCATTTTTGTCATTTTTGTCATTTTTGTCATTTTTGTCATTTTTGTCATTTTTGTCATTTTTGTCATTTTTGTCATTTTTGTCATTTTTGTCATTTTTGTCATTTTTGTCATTTTTGTCATTTTTGTCATTTTTGTCATTTTTGTCATTTTTGTCCTTATTAGTTTTTTGCCAGCAGATTTCAGATGTAATTAAAATAATCATTTAAACCTGGAAAAGTGATACTCTGCCACTGCCTTTGGTTTGCATGAATTACAAATGAAAATCTGTGAAGTGATGGAACTTTTCCCGCAACAACAGATCACACATGAGATTCTTTTTTAAAGGTATAAAAACGAGGTTAATGGGAGCATCGTTAGGGAGCTCGTTCAATAAGATAAATGCCCCACAATACATTTTCTACGTGACTAGAATTAGGGCCCATTGTTTTCCAGAGTCTAGCGGTTATGAAAACCGATAATAAATGAGATTACTTTCTCTCACCTAAAGAACATACCAAACCACCTGTAAGCTTGATACCGAGAAGGGCGGTCATTGCACATTGTATGCTACTTGTTTTCTTATTCTTGCCTTTTTTCGCGGCTCCTTCCCAGCATCTCTTCTACTTAGCCATTACCGTTATCTAGGAAAGGAAAACTTTCTTCCATCACGCGACTCCCACTCCTCGAAATGGAGCAGGAAAAACTCCGGCACCCGGGAGGAAAAGTGTTGTTTTATAAATGACACTTTTCAATCTGGACCACCACGTCCTTAATGTTTATTATTATGATTTTAATTTGATTTCACCGTTTTATGAGTCATTAAGATGATAGGAGGTAATTGGAAACTCTCCATCGCTTCATCTTATAGTTTGCGAGCTGCGGCAAAGCGCCAGGCCAATCACCATCAACACTTGACGCAGCACGACATGCATCTGCGGTTTTCGGGGTGTCTAGTGGGCGTTTGGATTGATACTGTATTTTGGACCAGAGACTGAACAACGAGCGGGATTCGGTTATTTCCCAAGCCGGTGATAATCGGGCCAATTAATGGTGTGTCAAGTCGAACGAAAATGGATTCTCAATATCGAGGACCCAAAATCTCACAGAGAAAGTTGGTTACGAGTTAGCTACAAGACAACGGGGGACGTGACAAAATCTCTGTTTTGCGAACTGAATTCAATTTGGGTCAAAAAAATTAACGATTGATGTGATAAAAAACTTCACGCTCGTTACAAAACTTTGTTCTGCCGAAGAATCTGTTGCAGTATAGCGAAAGTACATATTGCTAATACGATTGAAATCTTTTTCTATACAATCTCTCAATTGCATACAATTCCCTCATTTCATAATATAGGAATCTAACAAATTTTTTTTATACACTTTTAGAGAGGAATAAGCTCGATTTGTTTAAAAGCTCAAAGTTGCATGTAATGTTATTTGTCTACAAAGTTCTAAAAATTTGATGTTTTTTAAATCTCAAATATTTCTTTATAAATGGTCATTTGATATCTACATTCCAAGTAACCAAAAGTGCATTCAAAGTTCACATTTATCTGAATTGAAGGTACTCCAAAAGTTCATAGGAGCATCATGGAACACTTTTGTGCGTTTTAAGCAACTTACAAAATTCGAAAATCATATGTATATAACTGTCGTACTTTCTAATGAACTTCTTACGAACTTTATAACTCAATGTGGAACTTCTAACGAACTACTTAGATCTATGTGGAACTTCTAGCGAAATTTTTAGTTCCATGCGGAACTTTTTTGGAACTTGTGTGTTGTTTGAGTTGTGTCAAAATATTTTCACGACGTTTTTTTCACATTAGCTGAGAATTTTTTCAAAGGCTTTCTAAATTGGTAACAGTTTGAGCTATAATGTACGTCTAGATTTTTTACCAATAAATTGCGCTTCTCCTTCGTCTATGGTGAATAGGACAAAAATAGCCCAAGTAACCAAAAGTTCCAAGAAACAGGCTCTTAAAAGCTTAGTCAGCTTCGTTCTACGAATGAAGAGCATTCCACTGGAATTGTAGCGGCTTGTTAACGGCCCCTTATATTCAAGCATGTTCTTTTTTTGAACTGCACTTTTAAAAAACGTTATACAATGAGATACAAATGTCACAGAAAAAAAACATTTAATTTTAAATGTTCCGGGTTCAACACGGTAAAAAATTAATAAACACAGGGTGATCGATTCATGGTGTGCAAACGACGTTAGTTTAGGACGTTTTTTTTCGGTAAATATATTTTTTCATTTATAGTTTCATTTGACAGCTGAACATCCTTCTAATCAGCTTCGACTATGAAACTATCGAAAAGAACTTAAAACTTCAGGTGAGTAGATCGCTATACAGCCTTCAATCAGGACTAAATAAGCTCCTAAGAGACCATTATATGAAATTTTGATTACTTAGGATGTATCTCTGGAGCCACTACCAAAACAAGCTTCTAAATTCAAAAATCGTCATAACGTTTTACGTTTCCTTCACAACAAAAAAGTATTTAGCTGCTCTTGCAGCGCACACATGGGAAAACCACATAAAATATGATCTAAATTGTTTACACCAAAACGAAGCGTTTTAGACCTGTAGTTTCTTCGTCTTGAATGGTCAATTAGAAAATGAGTTCAGGATATACAGTTGCGTTAAAATAAGAATGAAATCACGTGAAGCAGTGCACTCGCCTCCAATTTCTACCAGCTGCCATTTCTTTCTGGAAAGATTTTTGTTCATTTAACTTTCACAAAGTTTGGTTCAAATATCCAATTAAGACTCCACAAAATTCGAAGGCTGTATTATGACTGAAAAAAAAATACAGCTACTCTGGTAAAAAACAGAAACTTGAGATTGCTTCACAAAATTATTTTTTTTTTTTTGACAATTTTCATTAAAAATATTCGAAATTTGACCAAAATAAAAAAACGTTTGATGAAGTACCTTGCTCTGTTACTTCAAAATCGATTGACACGATCAAATATGGGACCGGATTGAATATGAGGTTCATATATCGTCCAACAGGCGATTTCTCTCATTTTAAGTCGGATGTTTGTATGGAAAATATCGTATTCAATGGTTTACGAGATGTTTCTATCACAAAACCAAAGTTTTACACCAAAAATGTTGGTAGTTGATAAAAACTTCATTCCTGAATTGTTTGGAGGTAGATGAAAAAAGTGTTAGAAAGGCTCAAAATAAGAAGTACAGAGTTCAAGAAACGACCCGCAAAGAAAGGGTATACGAATTTGATAATATAAACTTGAAGCGAGTATTATACTCGGTCTTTCGTTAGAATCTCTTTTTAATTGAATATTTTCTGCTTTTAATGAAGGCAGAATAGAAGTTTTCATTAATTACAGTTAAGTTATAAGTGGTAAATTAAGAGAATGTGAAAGAACAATCCCATTAAAAATTTATAACGATACCTTCCAAATAAACATCCGTCCAAAAAAGGACGAAATCGCCTGTTGGACAATAATGAACCTCATTTTCAAACCGGTCCCATTATTGATTGCGTCAATCGATTTTGATGAAACTCAGCCAGGTAAAAAATCAATCATTTTTACATCTTTTGACCAAATATCATGTATTTTCAAAGAAAATTGTCAAAAATACTACGATATATAGCTAAGAAAACATCAAATACTACAATTTTTTGAAAATTGTATTGAAGGCATTACAACTATTTCTGACATGACTGCATAAAATCATTAAGTATTTGATATTACTTTTTTTTTCATTCTACCAAATACATTTGAAGGCTCTATCGGTATAAACCATCACTGAGCCGGATATCACATATAATATTTTTTTCTAATAATATTTGAAATTAACATTTTTATGACTAAAAAATACATTTACAATGAATAACTCTCTTACAACTTCACTTTCGATTTCATTAAAAGTTCATGGATCAATAACATGCCATGTGTGTCTCTCGTGCCTAAAATATCCTTATAGGCACATTAATAGGTTTTCCATTACGATCCATTTTTTAACTGTCTTGATTATTATAAGAACTTCGTTGAAGACTGCTAAACGATTGTGCTGATGATTTAAGAATATGCTTAAATTCAATTCAGGTTAATCTTTCTTGAAGATTTCGCCAAAATTGCCGTATTTTGCAAAATTGGGAGAAATAAACAAAAAGAAAATTTATATAACTTTTATCTGAGAAGTCAAAAAGAAAATAAATAATTGATGAATAAAAACCTTTAATTTCCCATTCTTTGTAATCTTCTACAGTATTGCCAAAACAGTGCACAAATGGGTAAAATGGCTTTTACCCATTTTCCAAAGTAATTTCTTAAACAACAGTTGCTGGAAAAAAACAACTTATTGCACATTTGGAATCAGCATCTCATAATTAGTTAAAATCAGTAGGTAGGTACTTTAGTACATTGCACTTCGGGAAATTGTAAATTTTTCATGAGTTATAAGCAAAAATTTTATAAATTAAAGCTGATTTTTCAGTGAAATAACCAAGATTTTCAAGAAAAAAAAATGATGTTTAAGATTCCATATATTTCCACTGATGGCATATGATATTGATAGCAAAAATATGATTCACTTTAAAAAATTTTTTTAATCAGCTTAAAGTCTGCTTTATTTAATATTGGAACACAAACAATTGCGTGTAGTTCAGTCATTTATTAACGAATTCATAATTTGTTTTTCATACAAATGTAGCATTTTCTTTACTCTTTCATAAAAAAAATTAAAAAAATTATTCATTGCTGTTTCGAAGAAATTCTCGTACTTTTCCCGTAATACGGCACATTAGGCGGCGCACACCCTTTTCGTCCACCGTTTTGGCGATTTCATTCCACCAGTTCTTCATTTGAGTCATGTTCCTAACAAGTTTTCCCTTTGCCTTAAGCCTCCGCTTCGTGATTGCCCAGTATTTCTCTATCGGCCGGAACTGGGGGCAGTTTGGGGGGTTGAGGTCCTTCGGTATTACGCTGACCCCGTTCGTTGCGTACAATTCCATAACCGTTTTGCTGTAATGGCAGCTTGCGAGGTCCGGCCAAAACATTACTGGACGGCCGTGGGCACGAATAAACGGCAGAATCCGTTTCTGTAGGCACTCTTTTTTGTAGACTTCTGATGTCATTGTCTTGTCAGTGAGAAAGACTTTGGTTTTCTGTCCACAACTGCATATCCCCAGCCAAATCATGTACTTGCGGGCGAATTTATCCGCAAACACGAACTTAAATTTTGCAGGTACATCCCCCCGAGCCGTCGCCAAATAAAATTTTTGACCTGGGATTTGCCCAAAGTCCGCCTTCACGTAGGTATCATCGTCCATCAGAATACATCCGTCGAACTTGGTCAGCACTTGGTCGTACAGCTTTCGAGCACGGATTCTGGCCACATTGTTCTGCTTCAGCGTCCGATTTGGCTGTTTGCTGGCTCGGAATGACCTTATTCCTTCCCGGAGACGAATTCGTCGCACCGTACTGTGAGCGGCCTGGAACTTATTGGCCAAATCGCGGTCTGAAAGATTGGGATTCCTCTTGACGGCCTTGATGACTTTCCCACGCAGTTTCCGGTCGACAGTTTCACTCCAACGCTTCGAATGCGGCTTCCGAGCCGTCGTCAATGTTTCCTTGTACTGCTTGATAACACGCCATACGGTATTTCTGGGCATTTTAAGCTGTTTAGCTAGCTTCGATGCCGACAACAATGGATTTTCAAGAAAACTGTGCACAATTTGATCTCTCCGTTCGGCTTCCATGGCGGTTGTTTACAAAATGCTATCGTTTGGTGTTATAACATAAATACACGGTGAAAGGTAATGAATTTCCCGACACGTGGGTGAAAAAAGTTTCCAAATCCGTCCACTAGGAGCGCCACAATGAGCAAAAGAATTTGTTCCAATATTAAATGAAGCAGACTTAAATGTTACAAAATTAATTTTTTTTTCTTGATTGGGATCTAAATGACTATTCAGATAAGGATCAGCATCATGATAAAAATGGTGTTCGGGATCTGGATAAGAATCGCATAAAGATTTTGATAAGTATCCGGATCAGAATAAGATGCTCTTATATGTGTTGTGAGCCTACTTGGATGAATAATTCTACTGGATGAAAGTTTTCGATTCGAAGCGAAAACGCTCGCGGAAGAAGATCGTAAGTTGCTATCGAAATACCAGTATCTTTAACTTTTGCCTTTCTTTCAGAAAGGTATAGTTATCGGTCGATTTGGGAGATCATTAATTATGGGTCTTAGATATACCTTTATAGGTACCTATCGAATCAGCTCGTCGAGTTCAGACGATGTCTGTGTATTTGTGTGTATTGGTGTGATTTTTCGTAAACTTTTTTTGCACGTTTTTGCGAAACTGGGCAGTATAATAAAAATGATTTTTAGCTTAAAAAATTTGATTTTTTTTCTTCTTCATCCTATAAAAGAAAGAAAAAAAAACAAAATAGTTTGAAAAATAAATTTTCATAGTAATTATCATCAAATCATCACTCCAAAAAACGTGTCAATTTGGCTTGCTAGCCACTAACCCGCAACCAGCAATCACTAAAATCAAGATTATCGTATCTATGACGTCAAATTATACGTGACGTCATAGATACGCGCATGCTATCTAAAAGTATGGATCTGTCGATATGTGGAAGGGAGAACAGTCAGGCTTCACTCCCACTCAGGTTTGATGTCATCGTGACACAAACCGTGTGGGAGGAAGACGACATTTCAAATATTCCCGGTCAATGGTTTATTCTTTTTCAATTTAATGGTTCAGTTTGTAACCGAACCATCTCAAAAATTTCGGAACCGAAGTTCCGAAATATTATTTAACATAAAAATGGTCTTCACCAAGGGGTACGACCCCGAAATAAATGAAGTCGTTGATGAGTACGTCATGCCCACACTGCATGGTACGAAAGTGATTGTTACTTCGAGATTCGGCCAACATAATATTCAGGTTGCTCTGTGAAGGACAAAACGACGAAGGGGCGCGTGTGGGAGAACGAAGCACACCATATAAATTTCTTCACACGCTCATTTTCATTAACCATTTTATATGGTTACTTAATTAATAATTTAATATTGTTGCTTTTGAATGATTTTTTGGAAAAACTGCAATCATGATGGTAGTTCTCATGCAAAAATTATAAAATGGTTATAAAAGTTGACATTGAGATAGTTTTTTTCATTCATTGCCATTTTCGTTCTCAGTTTAGAAAATAAAATGGTATGACAAATTTTATAAAATTGACAATATTGACAAAAATTACACAAATGACAAAAACGACAAAATTGATAAAATTGATGAAAAAGACAAAAATCACAACAATGACATTATTGGCAAAAATGACTTAATCGACAAAATTGGGCCCCTAGAAAAAAACTGAAAAACATTTACAAAATGCAAAAATAACAAAATGAAAAGATTGACACAAATGACAACTGACTAAATTGATCAAATTAACGAAATGCAACAAAGTTATAAAATTAACAAAATTGACCAAAAAGACGAAATTTTTAAAATTGAAAAAATTCAAAAATTAAACAAAAATGTCATAATTGGCATTTGAAAATTCGTCAATTTTATTAGTTTTATCAGTTTTATCAAATCTGTCAATTTTGCCAATTTGGATACTAATGTCTATTTGTTTGATTTTATCATTTATGATATTTTTTGTCTATTATGTAATTTTTTTAGATTTTTTAAAAAAATTTTTCATTATTGTCAACTTTTGCAATATCGTAAATTTGGTCAATTTTGTAATTTTTGACAATTTTATAATTTCTGCCAAGTTTTGTTATGTTTGTTATCTGTTATTGTTAATGTGTTTTTATCAGATTATGTCATTGATTTTTTTTTTTTTTAATTTTGACAATCACGCAATTTTGTCATTTCGGTTAATCGTGTCAATTTGGTCAATTCAGACAATTTTGTCAGTTGTATAATTTTTGTCAATTCTGTCATTTTTGTGATTTGCGTTATTTCTTAGCCTTTGTTCTTTTGGTAATTTTTACCGTATTCATTTCTGTCAAATCATTTTGTCATTTAATCAACTCGGTATCGAATTTTGAATAATGCAAATGTACCAACATTACTGTTTCTATCATAAATATGAATCTGTTTTTTTTTAATTCTCGGAAACTTTTTATCCACCAGATAACTTTGTATAATCAAAATGTAAATTTCCGAACGAAATTTTTAAGCCAGCTGATAACTCCATTAGTTTATATTTGGCGCATTCGCCCATTTCAAAATAAATTACCAATTTTTGTTTTGGTTACAACAGCCATTGGGCGATGGAATCGAAAAGTTATTCTTTCCCTCCTTAAGAAAAACCCGTATCTGTCAAAAGTTGGGTGAAATTTTAGCTGCATCCCGCTTGCACTAATGCAAAACCATCACCCAAATTCGGCAGCGCTTCCATCGCCCATTGCACTGCATAGGATTTTCGACACGAACGAAATCTCAAGCATGATGAGGTGTGTAGAGGGGAAGAGAAAAGGAAAGAAAAAACTAGCCCGTAAGCTCAAAGCTCAAGAAGAACGAGTAGACGAGTAGCATTTGTTTGGTTCGTTTAAATTTGTTTCCACGAACGAGATTCGTGCTCAGGCAAAAGCTTCCTGAGTCCGAACGGCTTGAGAGAAGATGAGATGGTGTGCATCATCTGCGACGCCGCGACGCTATGTCGTTTGCTCTTTCTCAGATCATTCTGTGCATAAGAATATAGCGTTGATAGCGGATAAGACTTACAATCGCTATCGTAGTCTACGATATTAGAGCCTAGTAGCTAAGATAGACCCGATGATGTCAAACTTTCATTTGGTCTTTTGAAAGGGAATTAAAATTTCCATCTAATGATCCCTATGATTGATTCAGCGGTGCCAACCGTGTTAATCAATAATGAAATCTTATACCCAAAATTTTTGATTCGGTTCGGCAAAACGCTGAGCTGGAACATGAACCTTATCATGCAATTTAATGCCACGCATCGTGAAGCGGGTCATTGGGCTTGGGCCTGCTGACATAAATCAAGCTTGCTCTTAACTCTTAAACAAATTTCCATTAGAATGACAGCTAATCGGAGTGAAATTGATGTGAAGGCTACTGCTTTCTCTGTTTTAACACATGAGAAATCGTATACCGGGATTGTAAGCGCCCATCGCGATGGGCCATAGACTTCACCACTTTCTGGAAAATGAGATGAAATTCTGGCGCTGTGAATACAATACACTGCTTGAATGAGCACGCAAATGGTTTGAGTGAAATCGATCAGGATCGAAATTTTTTGCACAAGCAACCATCTGTGGCATGGTGTACGGTGCTGCTTGTGCAAAACTTAGGCCATGCACTCAGTCCCAGTCGGGGTGGAGGGCAGTGATGTCAACCTTAAAGATTTTGTCTGAATCTTCCAGATTTTTGGACTTTTGCCAGACATTTTTTCAGGTTTCCAGACTTTTGACATTTCTTCCAGACAATTCCAGACTTCTGGGTTTGGACATAAATTGTTCTAAAAAACTCTGAAAATTTAATTTGGTCATGGTGTAATATGACAGGAAATGTTCAATATCGCTGAAAAATAACATAAACGACAAAATTGAAAAAAAATGACAACAATAACAAAATTTACAGAATTGATGAAACCGACAAAACTAATAAAATGATTTTTTTGATAATGTTCAAGCATGACCCAAGCATGACTCTCCAATTGCAAAATGTTCAATTTTCTAAGTTTAGAAAATTAAATGATATTTTTGTAAAAATTGACAATTTCCACAAAAAATGATAGAAAAGACAAAAATGACTAAATAAATGGATTGACAAAATGATAACATTACAAAATTGACAAAACTGAATAGATAAAAACAATATTATTCATACAATTGTAGAAATTATCAAAATAAGCTAAATTGACTGGATTAAAAACAGTGAAAAATATAAAAATTAAACAAATTAACGAAACTGACCTAATTGACAAAAATGTCATAACAAACCATAATTAGAAAAATGGCAAAATTGGTAAAATTGTCAAAAATTACAATTGATGATATTCTTAAAAATTACAAACTTGATAAATTTGACTAAAAATGACAAACCTGACAAATTTCGCAAATATGGCAAAAATTGAGAAAAATTCACCAAAATTGACCAAAGTATACAATTACGACAATAATGACAAAATTGTCCATGATAAATTGTACGTTTATTATATGATACCCGACTCAAGATCTACAGTTTTGTGAATGCTTAACAACACTCTTTCACACTTGAATCGAAATTTATCGTAAATTTCAAAAACTGAATATTAACGAAACAGATTGTCTGAAAAAAATCATTAACATTGATTGCCTTTAGCAAATATTGATGATTTTCCAAAAACCAGAGCATTTGGGCATCATCATTAATCAAAACATTAACACTTTTGATAAGGGCGAATTCAACGATATTAGTCTCAAAAAACTTAATTTTCATTGTACCCTTTTCAAAAATCTACCTTACGTTGCGCGCCATTCGTTGGCATAGTTATACTTGTACACTCAGCCGAGAAAGGAACGTTAAATTCACCTGGATTTTCACGTAGCCACTAATTACGTGAATTTTTGCTTGATTTACGTAACGAACCTAGGAGCTAATAAAAAATCACTTGATTCTTACGTGAAATTCACATGGTTTAGTGCTGTCAAAACAAAGATACATTCGATTTACGTGGAAATCAAACGGTCCGCAAATCGAATCTGATGGATTCTATGTGATGTTCACATAACTCTGAATGGCTAATTCACGTAAAATCTATGTGAAGGAACACAGTTCTCAATATGGCGTGGATTTAAGTATTATCAGCTGACAAATAGAATCTTTTTTGGTGATCTACCAGCTGTTTTGTTTCGTAAGTAGTAAATATGTTTTTGTTGGAATGCTATTTATATCTTTTTCCATTTCAACAGGATGTGGAATTTGAGCTGTTGGTCGATCAAGCAACTGCAACGGAGGCGCACAGAATACACTTGACGGCGTCGTAAGGTTAAATTAAAGTTAAAGTTAAAGAGTCAAAGTTAAGTGAAATTTTTATAAATAGTGCAAGTGTAAATGAAAAGTTATGTGTTTTTATTTATACTGCTAAATAAAATTCCGTTTAAAAAAAATCCTTTTCTTTAAGTATGCAAAAGAAAACACAACACGTTAATTTTTATTAAAATCTAGGTGAATCGCATGTAGCAGAGCAAATCCATCCCTAGTTCGCTTCAAGTGGAATTCTCTTGCAATTCATATGAAAATTACGTGAAGTCAACTTACTGCGCCTTTTCTGTTTGCTACATGAAATTCACGTAGATTTCTAATGATGGCAAAAATCTTTGTACATTTTCACGTAGCGTTCATGTGAAAAGTTTTTTCAGTGTACGTGCATTACAATTGTTCAGTTGTTGTTGTTGTTCCTCTTGCGCTTCCCTCAACATACAGGATAATTGGATGCTAGGTATACTATTCCGTTCTTTGCATATGCATTGGTAGGCCAACCAAAAAAACGTTATAAAAATTCCATTTTCAATTTGTGTGATATCTTGAATAAAACAACATTCATAACCAATTGTAACAACTTTGATTAAAAGTATTCTGAACAATTATTTGAAGAAAAGTTTTCCGAAATTCCATTATTATGCTGCAATACTATCGATTTCCGAAAAAAACTGTCCTGTAATCCGAATGCTTTAAGCTTTTGAACATAAATTTGACTAATTGCCTAGCAATTAACTTAAATGAAATTGCCTGATTAGTTTTTTGGGCAGTAAAAGCATTCAATGTTCCATAAATCATTTTTTATTTTCGAAATCCCATACATATCGTTCGAAAATTCATGAATACTTTTGACGCTGCTTTACACGGCTGTGTCAATTGAGGTTTAAAGCAATGTAGTACCTTCTCATTCACTTATCCTGCTCAACGCCAGCAGCAGACTTGAGCAAATATAGGTAAATGACAAGGTAAAACAATTTTTGGTTGGCCTTCTTATAAAAATGCTTATAAAATGCTGGGGAAGGAAGACTGAAATTCGCTGTATCGTTTTCTGTATCGTTTTTTTTTTTTTTTTTTTTTTTTTTTTTTTTTTTTTTTTTTTTTTTTTTTTTTTTTTTTTTTTTTTTTTTTACTATTCGGCAAAAAGCCAAGAATTGTTGAAAAGATTTGTTATCGGAAACTTTAAACTATATAAAAATTTTGTTCGATCAATGGGAACTACCCTAAATCTAAATCTGTTATTTAAGCTATTTTTAGAAAAACCAGTTATCAAACAATTTTTATTTATCAGCTTCAAAAACTTCAACGAAATTTGAGAAACTCAATACGTCTGATCTGCAGAATTCGCCAGAGCAAAACAAAACCTAATTAAATCATTGTTTCATGCAAAACAAGTGCTTTTCAGCATCAAAACAGTTTTACTGAAATTCACTAAATATGAAAGTAAGATTTTGAACCTTCGCACTGGACGGTAGATTGATAAGAGAAATTTGACGTTTGAAAGATTTTTTTCTTATTTTATTCAGTCTTCCTCCCCCAGATAAAATGCAGTTCTTCGAGATACATATATGATAAGCACATAACAATTTTTCATCGAGAACCATAAAAAAGCAAACCAAAATGTAATAACTAAAACGGCACAAATAACAAATCGGTCAAAAAAAATTTAAAAAACATCACGAAAATGTGCTGAGATGACTGAAATAACCAAATTCACAAGAATGATTATAATGAGAAAAAGTCTTATAATAACAAAAACGAATATATAGTTGTTTTTGACATTTCGTACGCACACTGACTGAGCGTGTACAGATGAGACGGGACAATTAACCTCAAAAACTCTCGGTACAAAAAACGGGCAACCAGTCAACGAACATGGTCGTTTTTGAGGTTAATTGACCCAAAACTGAAAAGTGTTGGTGAAACAACCTGCATAATATCATGAACACTACCAGCGGTAAATAGGGCTATTTACATGACAGCAATGTCAAAATGTTAAAAAATATCAGAATAACAAATGACGAAAGTGAAAATAATGATAAACATGATGAAACTGGCAAAGCTCATAAAAATGACAAAATCTGTTAAATTTTCTTAATTTGACAAAACTGAACAAAATCGCAAGAATGAAAAAATGAAAATAATTGACAAAAATAACAGAACTTACGAAACTGACCAAATTTTCAATATTACATAAATTGGCGATATTGATAAATCTGACAAATTGGATAACAATAAAAAATATGACAAAAACTATACAAACTCTCAAAGAATGATAACTGCCACAATTTACAAAATTGACCAACTTGACAATATGCTTCTATTAAAAAAACTGACACAAAAATGACTAAAAGGTATATAATGATTGAGAGTATATGATAAGCACATATGATTCCACTCAACTATTTTTCCATATCCCCGTTTCCTGCACTTCAGAGGTTTCCCAGAAATAAACGATGAACACATGGCTGGCCATCTTTTTTTAAAATGTATTCTTTGATATTATTTCCGGTTTATTTTAGGATTTTTTTTGTGTCAACAAAAAACAAAAAATCGTTTTTATCGATTGTAACAAAAAATCGTGTAATTTTTCAAAAATACTTTTTTATCCCCTATAGTTTATTCCGTTTGATAGCTTCATTTAACGAAAATCATTTACAAAAGTGATTTTTGTAAACATTCTACCGTTATGGATTAAAACACGTAAAACAAATATGTTTTGAATCTGAAAGAAAGGCTCAAATCCACTGTTAAGTGTATTAAATCGGGTTTTTTTTATCGTGGTTGATTTAAAGGGAATCTTTCGATTTCTTTGATTCAGTGGGGAGGAGAGGCGGGCTTAATGCGCATTAATATTAACAAAAGTACCTAACACCACACTGAATCAATTTTTAATTTAATGTATTGAAATAAAGTTATCATTTTATGATTACAAAATGATAACGACATAATTTCTCACATCCTAAGCTAGTTTTTTAAAGTTTTTTATTTTTATATAGAACTAGCTGATCCCATAAGAACTCCGTTTCGCTTTCAACTTGGAATATTTCATGAACAGTTTGCCAAGCATTTTCCAGATGCACTTCTGAATTCGTTGTTGAGTAATAATTGCAAAAATATTGGACGATCAGTTTTTCTGTCATCTGCTACTAAATTTGAAATCAGGAATCAATCGACCATGCTTAAAAACCCCCGTGTATAAGTTTCAACTCAATTGTTGCACAACAACGCAATTATTGCCAAATAGTTTAACCCCTTTCGGTAGCCTCTTATACAATCTTTGATATCTGAAATCGATTGCCCTTCCCTCAAAACTCCCATGTGCAAATTTTCTCATCAATCCTTTGTATAATAAGGTCAATATAGCAAAAACAGTGGAAACTTATTTTATATGGACGACCCCTTTCGTTGACTCTGGCAAAACATTTGACATCAGCAATCGATTGCCCATCGCTGAAAACTACCGTGTGCAAATTTTCATCCCAATCCGATGTATAATAACGACGGTATTGCAAAAATATTGAAAGGTTTATCTGTATGGACGACCCCTTTTACCGGCCCCTTACACTGAATCTAATACCTGAAATCTATTGCATATCTCTCAAAACTCTCGTGTATCAATTTTCGTCTAAACCAGTTGCACAATAACGACAATATCGCATCAACAGTGAATAGTTAACATGGACGACCCCTTTGACCGACCCCTGATTTTAGTTTGGATTAGTGAAATCAGTTGTTTGTCCCTAATAACTCCTATGTGCAAATTTTCATCCCAATCCGATGTATAAAAACGTCAATATCACTAAGAGACTAAAAATTGAATGTGGACGACCCCTTTTGCCGAACTCTTACACTAAATTTGATACCTCAAATCGATTGCACGTCACTCAAAACTACCATGTACAAATTTTCATCTGAATACGATGTATAATAACGTCAATATCGCAAAAACACAGCGAACAGTTAATATGGACGACCCTTTGGCTGACCCCTTACACAAAATTTGACACCTGAAATCGATTGCTTGTCTTTCAAAACACTCATGTGCAAATTTTCAACACGATCCGACAAAATGTAACGTCAATATTGCGAAAACAATATTTGTCTTCTATGGACGACCCCCTCCAGAAGGGGTCATCCGAAAATCTAAAAACATTTTTCATCCTTCCTGGTCCTGATGAGCATCCATGCCGAATTTCAGCTCTCTATCTCTTAAGACGGCTGAGTCTATAGAGGACAAACAAATAAACAAACAAACATACAGAAATTGCTTTTTATATATATATAGATTTGAAAAATCGAGCAAAAAATGTATAAATTATGACATTTTTCGATGCCGTTAAAAACTTTACCCAGTATGACGGATTGGCTTTATTATATTACCTACAAATTTGAACTGGTTTCTTCATGCTATACCATCACTGTTGGTGTTAAAATATTTTCTGAACAATTACTCAATATATTTATATAAATATTTTCATAATTCAGTTAGGTGTCTGGGGTAAAATGCAACAAAATGCAAATTAAAGAAACACCTTGTAAATCTCGTTTCCATGTGCTGGAATATGAATGTTTTGCATCACGCTTTTGTAAATAATGAAGCATCATCCAAGCATTTATTTGTATGATTTCAGCTTGTAGAATTTTTCATAGTATTATTTAACCCCTAAATGTAAGCAGTATCTATATTTTCGAAAAAAAATGAGAAAATTTGTTTCTACCGACCAAAAATTTACTGCCATTGGGGTTTTAGATTTCATTACCCTAATCAGCACTTGTGGTGTCAATTTGACACCACAAGCTCAAATCGTTATAACTTTTGGCGTGTTAGACCGATTTTAACATAACTTACATCAAAAGAAACCTTGTAAAGTCAGTAAAATATGTTTAGAACATTATATATAGCTAAAGTTACTAGTTTTCTCGTTATTCAGCATGAAAGAAAAAAAATCCGAAAAAACATGCCTCACGAAAACTGCTGTACTTCATATTTTACACGTCCAAAAAAATATTTGTCTTATGCATATGAAAGCTGAAGTTAATGTTTACATCATGAAGACAAGAAATATTTTTTTAAATTTTTTTTGATGAAATGGTCACAAAAAGTTAAAAAAAGTGGTCTAAAAAACCTACTTTTCATTCGATTGCTAGTAAATACTGTTTGAGCGATGGTAGAGTTTTGAAAAAAATATGACTACAAAATGTATTAAAATTCCAACATTTTGCTGTCTTTAGATTTTTGATGCAACAAAAATTGAGTTTACTGGAGTTTTTCAAAGTTCACTACTTTGCGCGATTTTTTTACAAATTCAAATTTCATCTGTTTTTGTGGTCCACCGTCAGGTTGTACCCGGATTATCAGTGCTTTTACTTTGTTTGGACCAACCAAGAGTATATTCATTGGAAAGCACATTTAATCTCCATTCTAGTGAGGTGCTACAATTCACGCTGTGAGATTTCACAAAAATATGAAAATTATAAACATAAAATCATTCCTGAATTTCTAGAACTACAAGCACCTCGTCCAGCAAAACGTGTTTGTTTGCTCTCCGAGTAGGTACGGTGGGTGGTGATTCGGGCAGAGAGCGAAGCCGACAGACGAAATAATGATGCGTGTCGTGACTAGCAAACGTGAACTACTGTCAATAGAAAATTTCCAACTAAGAAACGTACGACACGCATCATTATTTCGTCTGTCGGCTTCGCTCTCTGCCCGAATCACCACCCACCGTACCTACTCGGAGAGCAAACAAACACGTTTTGCTGGACGAGGTGCTTGTGGTTCTAGAAATTCAGGAATGATTTTATGTTTATAATTTTCATATTTTTGTGAAATCTCACAGCGTGAATTGTTGCACCTCACTAGAATGGCGATTAAATGTGCTTTCCAATGAATATACTCTTGGTTGGTCCAAACAAAGTAAAAGCACTGATAATGCGGGTACAACCTGACGGTGGACCACAAAAACAGATGAAATTTCAATTTGTAAAAAAATCGCGCAAAGTAGTGAACTTTGAAAAATTTCAGTAAACTCAATTTTTGTTGCATCAAAAATCTAAAGACAGCAAAATGTTGGAATTTTAATACATTTTGTAGTCATATTTTTTTCAAAACTCTACCATCGCTCAAACAGTATTTACTAGCAATCGAATGAAAAGTAGGTTTTTTAGACCACTTTTTTGAACTTTTTGTGACCATTTCATTAAAAAAAATTTAAAAAAATATTTCTTGTCTTCATGATGTAGGCATTAACTTCAGCTTTCATATACATAACGCAAATATTTTTTTGGACGTGTAACATATGAACTACAGCAGTTTTCGTGAGGCATGTTTTTCAGATTTTTTTTCTTTCATGCTGAATAACGAGAAAACTTGTAACTTTAGCTGTATATAATGTTCTAAACATATTTTACAGACATTACAAGGTTTCTATTGATATAAGTTTTATATGAAGTTCATAATAATTCAAACGACTTAAATAGATTTTACTTTTGTGGTGTCAAAATGACACCAAAAGTCGGAAAAGGGAGTTTTTTTGTCCAGGCTTCCAGGGTTCGCCCATAAAAAAAGTAAAGATGCAATATTGAAGAACTTTTGAATTCATTTAGGGTCCCCGAAGAAATTTTTGTATTTTGAAGCTTCTGAAAAAAGTTACAAGCCTTCAAACTTGCAATGGTGTCAAAATGACACCCTAATGCGGATGAGGGTTAAGGCATCGCAAATTTATTAAAAACTATAAATTTTCATACGTGTTCATAAGATTTTTTTTATTAAAAACAAAGTTTATTGCAAGATAGCCCATTTTCAAAGGAGGGTGAAAATCGCATGTTTTAAGAAAATTAAAAATATTTCAAGAAACCAAATTCTAGCTACGCCAATTTGATGTCCTATCATCCTTAAAACTTTTGATGCATAAGGGGTAGAATTAATTGTGAACGAAAGTTTTTAGAAGCCATTGAAGTTGAAAACTGTTGCATGTTACCCCAGTTGACGGTACTCATTTTCTCCCATATTCCAATAGAAAGGAGTCTGAAAAGATGGACATGAGCGGATATCTATTTTATATACGTTAGATCAATTTTTCTGTTAAAATTTTTTACAGTTTTTGTGAAAATATTTTTAAAATAAAAGTCTCAAAACAGGCGATTTCCGAAATCGGAGAGCAGAATGCGCATATTTATGTTATAAGCTATATTTCTTTTACACTTGTGATATTTCGATATTATTCAATAGAAAATGGTAGAAACGGATGCTAAACATACGTCAAAACTGAAATTTTGGCAAAATATTAGATATCACTAGTTCTTTTGCATGAAACATAGTTATGTATGCCATATTGCCGTATTTTTTAGCAATATTTTGTTCTTATTGAAGTTTCATCGGATCAGTATTAAGCTTTTCCTTTTTCAATGTAAGATTATGATTTGAGCGTAGATTTAATGTTGCTCTCTGGAATGGATAAATTCACGTATTTAAGGGCCTCGCTTTCAGGAGAAGCCTTTCAAGAAATTGGATCGATTGCCCTATCTGGAAGTAATTATGACGTCGCTTGGAATGTTTTCGAAGATCGCTACCAAAATCACAAGCTCATAGTCAAGGCTCATCTGGACTCATTATTTGCGATAGAGCGAAGGAAAAGGGAAAATTTCGAATGCTTAAACCAATTGATATCTGAGTTTGAGAAACACCTCCAAATGCTCGCTAAAATTGGAGAGGACATCGGTGGCTGGAGCACCATTCTGGTGCATATGGTTTGTTCTAGATTAGATCCAATAACGTTGAAACTTTGGGAAACCAATCATAACTCCAAAGAAGTCCCCTGTTATGATAATTTTATTACGTTTCTCAAGAACCACTGTTCCGTGCTACAATCCATTTCATCATCTTTATCTTCTGCACAGCCAGAAATCAGAAAGCCACGCTTCGGGGTGAATCACGCCACAACTTCAGGTCGATATAGTTTTTGCGCCGAATCTTTCCACTCGGCCTTTGTCTGCCGGAAGTTTCAGAAGATGACTGTTGCCCAACGATATGAAGCCGTTAAAATGATTGGTTTGTGTATGAATTGCTTATCAGCTGGTCATCTAGCACGAAATTGTACCCGCGGATTCTGCCGCCAGTGTGGGAGGAAACATCACACGCTTCTGCATTCATCGAAGGAAACGAACAGTGTAAAATCGAAACCCTCCGATGCGTCGGTGACAGCGATCAACCGTAACCACCCCGATAATCGATCAACACCTCAACAACAACAACCCTTACCCAGGCAACAACAACAACAACAACAGACCCAAATAGTTATAGACCCAAGACCTCCTACCACATCAACTGCATTATCAATTGTCAATGAAACTTCACACAGTACTCACCCACTGCATGCCACAGATCCTAACCCACAACCACTTACCATTGCACTTCCCTTACACTCCACACACCAAATTCTTCTATCAACTGCCTTGGTGAAAGTTTCCGATTCGACAGGCACAAGCGTTCTAGCTAGAGCACTGTTGGATTCCTGCTCCCAAAATTGCTTTGTTACGTCCAAACTTTGTCGTCAACTCCGCTTGAAAGAATTCCCCGAAATTTTGAATCTGCATGGAATTGGAGGCACCTCAGGCTGTTCCAGAAAGGCTGTCCGTGCAAAGGTTGCACCTCGTATTGATCGGATTTCGAGCTTTTTGGAAGAGATCCACTTCAACGTTTTACCAAGTTTGACGGTGCAGTTGCCGTCTCAAAGTTTCTCCATTGGTGATTGGACTATTCCAAGGCACATGACCCTAGCAGATCCTGAATTCCACGAAAGAGGGGAAATAGATATGCTGATTGGTGCGGAATATTATCTCGACTTACTACGAAACGGTCAACATAAGGTCAGCGAAGATGGACCTACTATGCAAGAGACTGTATTTGGATGGATTTTGGCTGGATGCATTCCGGAATCAAAAGGTTCATCAATTGATTCAGGCGTTTAGCTATGTACGATGTCGGAACTTCATGAACAGGTCACCAAGTTCTGGGAATTAGAGACATGTCATGCGAAGAGCACCAACTCCGTGGAAGATTCCTTGTGCGAGGAGCTTTTTCCGCGAGAAACAACTCGAGATGAAACTGGCAGATTTGTAGTGTCACTGCCCAAGAAGGATTTTGTTCTCAGAAAGCTCGGTGACTCCAGAGCCAATGCCGAAAAACGCTTTTACGGGTTGGAGAAGCGTTTCGTGAACAATCCATCAATTAAGGAGATGTACCTGAAGTTCATTCAAGAATACCAGGATATGGGTCATATGAAGCTGGTTCCAGATTCTGAAGAAGTGCTGCGTTACTACTTACCCCATCATCACGTCTTGAAGCCAGAAAGTACGACAACGAAATTAAGGGTCGTTATTGATGCGTCCTGTCCGTCAACGTCAGGAGTTTCCCTCAATGATGGCCTCATGGTTGGGCCAATAGTTCAGGACGATTTGATCACCATTGTCACCCGATTTCGTCTACACAAATTTGCAATCGTGGCAGACATTGCAAAAATGTACCGCATGATCAATCTTGCGGAATCCGATCAACGATACCAGTGTATTTTGTGGCGAAATTATCCGTTGGAACCGCTCAAGACCTACAAGCTAACGACCGTTACTTACGGTACAGCGAGCGTACCGTTTCTGGCTACAAGGTGCCTACAGAAGCTAGCAGAAGATGGAGAGCAGAGTCATCCTTTGGCCGCAAAAATTCTCAAGAAGGATTTTTACATGGATGACGCATTGATCGGTATTGATACCCCCGAAGAAGGAAAACAGGCAGTGAAGGAGCTTAATGACCTCTTATGTTCCGTTGGATTTGTCCTGCGCAAATACAATTCGAATTGCGAGGAAATTTTAGCAGATATTCAAGAAGATCTTCTTAGCGATAGAACTGCGTTGGAGTTGGATTCTTTCTCTACCATAATTACCCTTGGTCTTATTTGGGAACCCAGCACCGATTTGTTTCATTTCCGTGTACCAACCTGGAGCTCTTCATCCTGTATTACAAAACGCATCGTGCTGTCTGACGCCTCCAAGTTGTTCGATCCTCTCGGCCTTGTCGGACCTGTGATAGTACAGGCCAAAATGTTTATCCAAAGTTTGTGGCAACTGAAATGTGGCTGGGACGATCCTCTGACAGACGAAATGCAGCTGTTTTGGACAGAATTCCGCAGAAACCTTTCTTCTCTTGACACCCTTTCGATCCCTAGATGGGTGGGATTTTCTTCAAGTAGCGACGTTGAACTGCATGGTTTTTGCGATGCTTCCGAGAAGGCGTATGGCGCATGCATTTATCTGCGATGCACTCACGAAGATGGATCAGTTTCTGTCAAGCTGTTGGTTTCGAAGTCACGCGTAGCTCCTCTCGAAGATTTGAAAAGAAAGAAACGGAAACAATCTATCCCAAGGCAAGAACTTTCGTCAGCACTCCTTCAAGCCATCTATACGAAAAATTCTGCAAAAGTACGGCCATGAACGTCAGAAGTTTTTTCTGGACTGATTCTACAATCGTCAAATGTTGGCTAGCATCAGTTCCGTCGCGATGGCAAGCATTCGTGGCGAATAGAGTCTCCGAAATCCAACATCTGACCAAGAAAGGAGTATGGAATCACATTCCGGGTACGGAAAATCCTGCAGATATAATATCCCGAGGAATGACACCTGTCCAACTGCAATACCAAATGTTGTGGTTTGAAGGCCCCATTTGGTTGAAGCAAAATCGATGCACCTGGCCAGTTGAGACAGAGTTTTCGCCCGATCAATTTGACAAAGAAACGTTGGAGGAAAAATCGTCTGTGGTGTTGCCCATTGAAGTTACTGCTCCGAACGAAATATTTTCTCGACTTTCCACCTTTACGCAAACGGTCCGTTTGGTAGCATGGATGCGACAATATTGTCACAATGCTAAAAAGCAGAATACGAGAAAAATCGGTAATATTTCCTTTGAAGAATTCCTGGCGGCTTCAAAAGTTTTGGTCAAATTGTCTCAAGCTGAAAGTTTTGGCCAAGAACTCAAGGATCTGTCTCATTCCCAAGAAGTGAGAAGCACCTCCAGAATTGCCAATTTGAACCCTCATTTAGTCGATGGAATAATACGTGTCGGCGGCCGGTTAGCTAACGCACCAGTTTCTGAAAATCACAAGCATCCCATCATCCTCGATCACCATCATCCCCTTTCGATCATGATCGTCCAGCACTACCACGAGTTCCTGTATCACGCTGGGCAACAACTCCTGATTGCCAGTGTCCGCGGGAAGTATTGAGTTACAAGTCTTCGTGGGTTAGCCCGAAAAACCATCCATAGTTGCGTTCAATGCTTCCGCGTCAAGCCTAAGGTGATGGAACAACTGATGGCAGATTTGCCACCCGATCGAGTGAACCCTGCACCTCCGTTTCAGAAAGTGGGCGTAGACTACTGCGGCCCTTTGTTGATAACCTATCCTCATCGTCGAAGTTCCCCCATGAAATGCTTTGTGTCGGTTTTTGTGTGCCTCGTTTGCAAAGCAGTCCATCTGGAGCTGGTCGCAGATCTCACCACAGGAGCGTTTCTTGGAGCCTTGAAAAGGTTCATTGGTCGACGTGGTAAACCAATCCTGATTATGATCGACAACGGAAGGAACTTTGTCGGGGCCAGACGTGAAATAGCAGAACTTCAACGACTACTCCGAAGCCAACAATTTCAAACCGGAGTGATATTCGAAACCTGCAAGGAAGGGATCAACTTCAAATTCATTCCCGCTCGATCTCCCAACTTTGGTGGGCTCTGGGAGGCCGCGGTGAAATCTTTCAAGACTGTTTTTAAACGAACTGTTGCCTTGAAAGTGCTCTAGTACGACAAAATGACCACTACTCTAGCCCAAATAGAAGCAGTGTTAAACTCACGTCCCCTGGCCCCGTTGAGTGATGATCCCGACGATTTTGAAGCTCTCACCCCTGGCCACTTCTTAATTCAACGTGCATTAACTGCCCTCGATGAACCTGATCTAACTGATACACCAGAAAACCATCTCACCATGTGGCAAAGGGCCACAAAATATGCTCAGGTTATATGGAAGAAGTGGTCGAAATTGTACCTGTCCAACCTCCACAACAGAAAGAGATGGACTTGAAAGCGAAACAACATTTCGGTGGGCAGCATGGTGCTGCTGATGGACGAGAGGTTACCGTCATTGAAATGGCCCCTAGCGCGTGTCACTGAGGTTTTCCATGGGTCCGATGGCAACATCCGAGTGGTCAACGTACGAACGCAGGAAGGGACCTACGGAAGGTCAATATCGAAGATCTGCGTTCTACCGATTCTGGACAACTTCCAGAAAGCCAATGGGGAGAATTAAACTCCTCCAACGAAGATGCAACCGCACCTGCGGGAGTCTCTGGACTCCCACGTTCCAGTTAAGTATTTTTTTAAAATGAACTTCCAAAAAGTAAGAAGAATGTTTATCCTCCAGTATTGATCGTCGTCGAGGCCCGGCGTGGCCGGGTCAGCGTCCAAAAAGCTCCTCCGTCTGCTCTACACACCCTCTACAAGGCTTTTCCCACGATTGAAGAATACGCATGAATGATGTCTGGGAATGTGCATGTCATCTATGTACATCGTGTCTGTCAAATTTACCATCAAATTGCAACGTTTCTCCATTATCCATTTGAGCAACTTAATTGGTTTCTTTTGAGGAGTTAAAGCAGCTAGGAGGAACGATCGACCTCCATGCACGACCGAAGCAGTTTCCTAGCATGGCCAGCTTGGGAACCACTTCATTCTAAACTACATGGCAAATTGAAGACGGTCGAGCTCACCGTGTCCATCAAGCAGTCAACTCCCACTGAAATCCTGTTGCAGCCAGAAGGACGGCGTCATCGCCGTAGGGGCGATCGCGGAGGCCATGGTTCCATGGCCTCCGCTCCAGGCAAGTTGTTGTAACGTTCATCATTTCAATTTAAAAAAGCACCCTCTCATTTTAAACGGCGAATGATGGTTCCTGCCGGACTCCGGCAATGCGTGACGTGACGAGACGAGACGAGACGAGAAGAGACGAGACAAGGTACCTGAAGCATCGAATTGGTCCCCAGAACGAGCGATTCCCACCACTACAGCATCCACATCGAAGCTAGCAGCCAGCATCCAATTATACAGTCCATGAATCCCAGGTTCTGGTGAGTAGGCGTAGTACGGACCAATGAATCCCGAAGCGATCGACGAATTTTAGAACGGTACACCTTCACAAGACGAACATCCCAAAAAGGTTTCTACATCTAAGCACCATCCAAAAATCCAGTGTACGATTAGCAGTTCCCCGATGGTTAGGCGTAACCAGAACCAACTACAGCAGAACCAGAGCGAATATTTTGGCACAATGTCCATCTTCACGGCAGAAGACTCCATCGAAAACAAACGGCAAAAATCCAGAAAGTATATTCATATCTAGTGTTGTGAACAAGGTACAGAAGTAGAATAAGTAGAGGTTAATAATAGCGAGAATAGAGTTAAGAATGTTAGAGAGAATAGGGTCTTCTTGTTGAAATTTGATAAATTTCAAGGCGAGATTCCACCCATCTCAATTGCATACTAGGAGATTTAGTATGTACATCTCTTATCAGAGAGTACCTAGAGTGAAAAAGGCCTTTCCGAACACTACCTATACTCAAGCTAGGTTCTATTGTACTAGAAGCAGCAGAATAAAGATAGTGTCCAATAAACCGCAGTCGAGTGTAGTACAACTCTTAACAATAAAGCGTGCGTTGTATCTTTTACCGAACAAATAAAGTGTACTTCTTGAACAAATGTGCTGGAGTTCGTTGACCTTTCGAAGGTGATAGTATCACGCGCGGTTTCGAAGTTTGTGAAGTTTTAACTCGGCTGGACCACGGCACCCCGGACGTTCACAGGTGCGTGAACAGTTTGACTTGGGTAAAAATAGTGGTTAAAGGGTGATACGGTCAAAATTTGGTCAATATCAACTTGACGTATTTCTTTCAATTTTGCATTTAAAAAACCTGAACACTCCTCATTTTGAAGGTGTGTGTGTCGAATATTGCTCCTATTTTGATTTTGAAATTCACTCTTCAGTTGTCAAAATGCCGTCCAAGGAAGAAGAGCAGGGTATCAAAATTCTGCTCGCGCATCGCGAATATCCAAGCTACTGGCACGCAGAGCTGAAAAAATCGCCAAAAGTTGCCAAATCAACCGCTACAAATCGAGTTAAAGTATTTGGGGAACGTTTGTCGACAGCCAGGAAGTCTGGATCGGGGGAAATCGAAAACCGGAAGCCGCTGAGACGACAAAGAGAGTTGCCGATAGTTTCAAGCGAAACCCTAACCTCTCTCTCCGAGATGCCGCAAATAAGCTGGGTGTATCGTCTACAACCGTGCATCGAGCCAAAAAACGAGCCGGAATATCGATTTACAAGAAGGTAGTGACTCCAAATCGCGATGATAAACAAAATACGACGGCCAAAGCGCGATCCCGGAGGCTGTACACGACGATGCTGACGAAGTTTGACTGCGGTGTAATGGACGACGAAACCTATTTCAAAGCCGACTACAAGCTGCTTCCTGGACAGGAGTTTTATACGGCAAAAGGAAGGGGAAAGGTAGCAGATATTTTCTAGCACATGAAACTGTCATAGTTCGCGAAGAAATATCTGGTTTGGCAAGCCATCTGTACCTGTGACTTGAAAAGCAGCATTTTCATAGCTTCCGGGACTGTCAACCAAAAATTTACGTGAAAGAGTGTATGAATAAACGTCCGCTGCCTTTCCTGAAGAAACACGGTTGTTCCGTACTGTTTGGGCCGGATTTGGCATCTTGCGATTGCGGTAAAAAGGCCATAGAGTGGTACGCCGCCAACCACGTGCAGGTGGTTCCCAAGGACAAGAAACCCAATTGAGAAATACTGGGCTTTTGCAAGCGGAACCTAAAGAAGACAAAAAAAAAACTGCTAAGGACGAGCAGCAGTTCAAGGCAAACTGGCTTTCTGCGGCGAAGAAGGTGGACAAGGTGGCTGTACAAAATCTGATGGCAGGGGTTAAGCGTAAGGCCCGGCAATTCGGATTTGGAAAAGCGGAAGCCTAACTCAATATTTTTCCTGAATTTAATACTAATAAACACGCTTCCAAATGAACAAAGAACTATCTTTCCATCACAAAAAATATTCTTCACATGAAAGTACATTATCTTTAGGTCGTGTAGCAAATAATTTTCAAATGCACTATCAAATTTAAATGAGAGCATCATCAATTCGTGGAACAACCAATAAGTTATGCCTTGGAAATTTGTTTCTAAAACATCAAAGAGTCGTGCGTCGTTTTGTTTTCAGTTAGGTATCTACCTTAAAAGCTTCAACTACGACAGGTTCCAGAATATTTCCGTCATGTTTACACTGGTAAATTTGCGATTCTACTGTTCCTTTTATTTTTTTTCGTCAGAATAAAAAAAAATTCTAACCACCACAGAACTGCAGCAGCTTCGTGGTTGTTTTTGTAATAGGTTGAAAGTCTAGAACAATGATTTATTCGTGGGATTGATAACAACCAAACAACCTATTTAGGATCATTTTTCATTCCATCTCTTCACCGTTGCCATTTTTTCTCCTTGAAGTACCGGAGGAATAGAAAAACATGTTGAGCGCGTCACGTTGAGTAATGTTTTTCGAAAGTCGTAAACGATTCCGATTTTTTCTCTCTCTGGTGGGTTGGTACAGGAGATTCAAGGAGCACCGGAAGCTTGATCGATGGTAATTTCGAATTCTGGTCAGGGAACGGAATTCCCCGAAGACGCACAAATCGATACTGTTCCGACTCTCCCAAAGCCGGCGACTTTCAAAAGGCCGAGAAGGTAAAAGATTAATTTATCTATAAAAAATCAATCATTCTTGCATGATGAATGGGGGCTTTGATTTCCGAGGGGAGTCAAGCACCTTTTCGGGAAGTGCTAAGCTGGGCCTTTTCCTGTCCATCTCTCGGTGAAGCGAATGTTTTGTTTTGACACCGGCACTCTGGTCGGAAAGTCTGCGTGATATCATTGAAGTGGACAGGGATGAAAACTCACGGGAGATACGGCATCGAATTTTGACCGCTCGCTCTTTCGTGAGCTTTCGGTACCTAAATCCAAGTCTATTAATCTAATGTTTCATCGATCATCGTGCGGTAAATAATGAACGAGAGGGCTAGAAATCAATTGATTCTGACATATAATTCATCATTATGTCAATCAAATTGCAAAATATGATGTGTTACCAGGACAGGGGCGATTAAGTTGTTTAAGTGGTTTAAGCTTGTTTTTAACGTTTTTTGTACGAATCAATTCATCTTTCTCTAGTCGCTGAGAGAAACAAGATTTATGTTACATTAAAGGAAAATGGGGTGACTTGATCCAATTTTCTTGTTATCAATGGATTTTTTTGGAAAAAAAAATATTGATATTTTTTTTAAGTTAAAGGAACTCTGATCCTTTATCCAAAAAGAATTTATTCTCTATTAAATCAATCTTAAAACAGTGCTAAAACTTTGTCAAAAATCGTGCAAAATGATAGATTTATGGATAGGTTGGTCTATGTCTTAGGACTTATGGCCACATATCACTGTTCAGATGTCTTCGAAAAAAAGAGATTTCATCATAAAGTTTATTTAAATACAGTTAAATCAGTTTAAATATTTTTTTTTATCAGGCAAGAATTGGACAAATATGATTTTTTTTGATAAATATTAGTAACGTGGTAACCAAAGTTTACAAACTTTGAAGAAGAAAACTAGGTTTGTCTTTTTCATCACTAGGAATCTATCAAGTCTGAACATGACTGTGCTAAGTATTCCAAATGAAGACTTTTAATGAACTCAAAAATGAACTCGAATGCTACATAACAGATTTCAGTTGCATTTTATGTGACTTGTCAGACATGTCAGCCATTTTTAAAGTTATGAAATCATGGAAGTCATTAAAAGAAAGCTCATTTAAAAACATCATTTTATATTTTCTAATTAAAAGGAATTTTATATATATATTAAATAACTGTAGAGAAATGAATCCAACTGTGTTAGTTGGAATTTCAGAGACAAAAAAAGATGAAATTTAATGTTGAAAAATATGCGAAAAAATTCGCCTTGTCTTCCGGTAGCAATTGAACCCACATCTTGCGCCTCTCCGGGGCCCATGTATTAACTTTCTACTACAGGAGATAACCTGGCGTATGGTTTTCTCCTGTAGAAGAAAGTTAATACATGGGCCCCGGAGAGGCGCAAGATGTGGGTTCAATTGCTACCGGAAGACAAGGCGAATTTTTTCGCATGTTTTTCAACATTAATTTTCATCTTGTCTAGTCTCTGAAATTTCAACTAACACAGTTGGATTCATTTCTCTACAAAAAAAAGTTCGCTGACTCAATGTTTGAGTCAAGACCCATCTCTGGGTCGCAGATTAAAATTAAATACCTGTTTTACTTTATTTTTGATTTTTTTTTTATGAGATTTCTTGTTTTTTTAAACTTCATAGTCATTAATATGAATCGAATATCGAATATATACATTTATAAATTATTTCCTTATTGAATTTACAAGAGGCTGTTCGTTTTTGCAATGCAATTCGTTTATTTAAAAAAAAATCATTAAAATGTTATCAAAGGTTTAAAATCAATAAATCAACTTTCTAGAAGACCGCGATATATTTTGACATCTGAGAATATAGTCACCAAAATTGTATTTTGTTTCCACGCGCTGTTCGGTAAATTATTTGTGTATCAAAATATGTTTGAAGGAATTTCAAAACATATAGTATTTGCTGTTTTCTGAAAGCATAACAACTTTCCGTGGTTTTCAACAAAGTTGTAAGATGAATTAAGTCTTCCTAATGGATGATCAGAATAAAACACCACAAAGTGTTAATAATTTTCATATTATTATTCTTGAATTAGAAGAAAGTTTTTCTCAATGCACCTAGCGGGTTGAATGCGCGGGTCGAATGCAAGAAAGAATTTATCAACTCAAAAAAATTTAAAAATTTATACAAGGTTTTGATACCTTTTGATGTATTTTTTTTTTGTTTTAAATAATTATAAGTCAAGAAGCTAAAAACAAATATTTGGGTGGATTTCGTTTCTTATTTAAATGAACATAAAAAGTTAAACAAGTTCAAGCCTTTATGAAGGTTTCGTAATGATTAAAAAGTGAAATAAGAGAGTGTTTTTGTATGCCCCCTTCGTGTTTGTTAAATGCCTCTATCATAAAATAACAGTTTCAATAGAGTAAATATATATTATTTTTATCGTTAGCATTTCAAATTTAAGCTCTAATTAATATGTTAAGAGAAAATTGAAGATCTTTAAACAGATTTGATAATGTTTTTTTTATGGATGACTGCCTCCATAATATGGCAACCCCAAAATGATTTATTATATGAAATTTAAAAGAAACATATTATTATAAAACTTCAGCATCTTCGTATGAAAGTTATCAGTTTCTAGCTTTTTATAGAAACTATACGGAAATATTGAAAAAAAGCAGATTTTTTTCTTAAATCATAAATAGGCGCATCAAGCCCGCACGGTTTGAGGTTCGGCATTTTAGACAACAGTTGTAATAAAATCGTTTTCTCGATAGCTGAAGGAGATTTCAACATTTCAAATCACTCCAATGTAAAGAAAACAGATGTCTGCTCATGTTTCTATAGTCAGGTTGTCTGCACGTAATTTGATTGATTGATTTGCAATTGATTTCAAAATGGACGACCAAAAGCCGGACAATATACGGGCAAATTTTGTCAAGATCCAGAAATTACCTAAAAAAATAAAGAAGAAAAATGAAATAGAAACATTTGTATTTAAATCGTATTGTAGGCTTCCAAGAAACCTTTCATGATTATTTTTATAAAGTTTGTTCTAAAACTTTCGTTTTTGAGGCATATAAAAATATTTTTGCAGCACATTTTCTTTTTTTTTTCGATTTGCTGAATAAATTGAATAAAAATCGGGCAAAATCCGGATGCTATCCGGACATCCAGGTCGGCCAGACTGTTCCTAAATTTAACCCGTATAAAACGATGTTATAAATATTTCATTAAATCAGTATTCTGCTTAATAGGCGTATAGCCTGCTTCTCCCCTAGATCAATCGAAGAGGATAGATTAAGGTTGCCAGAACCTGGGAAATTGTATTAAAAACCTTGCAAATCAGGGCATTTGATTTCAAATACGACTTTAAATCCGGGAAATATCGGAGCAAACCCAGAAATTACTAAACAAAAATCAAGAAAAAAAATTCATAAAAAACCTTTCTTTTTCATCAAACCTCATCAAATGATTTTAAATCGAATTTAAGGCTTCCAAAACTCTTCATGATTATTTTCATACAACTTGCTCAAAAAAAGTTCGTTTTGTGAACGCATTAATAAAAAAATTCTATAACTCAATTTGTTTTTTTTTGTTTGATTTGCCAAATAAAGTGAATAAGTCCGGGCAAAATTCGGGCATTTTTTTTAATGAAATCCGGGCAAATTCCAGGATTAATCCGGGCATTCTGGCAACCTAGATAGATACATTTTTGTTGTTGGAAGCATTAAGTTTCTGAGGTACAGAAAATTTACTAAATATTCTTTTCTTTTGGAAATAAGACCAAAAATTTAATATGGTTTTCGATTGAGGTTTATTTGTCAATCAGTTATCATTTTATTATTTGGTTTAAAATTGATTATAACAGATTTTCATGCTACATAAGGGGATAGATTAAGGTTGCTAGATTTTCTGGTTTTATTCGGGTTTGCCCGGATATTTAATATAAAATTTAGAAAAAGTCTGGTCCAGCCCGGTTGCCCGGATTTCAGAGAAAAAGCCTGGATTTTTCTTGGGTTTATTTTCATTTTCATTTTCAAATCACACTTTAAAAAACAAAATGAGCTACAATTTTTTTTATTTGTGCGTTCAAATTTTCTGAGCAAGTTTAATAAAAATAATCATGAAAGGTTTTTTGGAAGCCTAAAAAAACGATTGAAAATTTGTTGATTCAGATTGATGAAAAAAAAATCTTTTTCGACTTTTTCAATTGATTTTTGATGAGTAATTTCTAGGTTTTGACCAAATTTGCCCGGATATTGCCAGGATTTTGGTCGACCATTTTGAAATCAAATGCCCGGATTTTGCCAGGATTTTAGATAAAAATATCCCGGTTTTCGTGCTGAAAAAATTATGGCAACCTTAGGATAAATAAATGTTGATAAAAGATACGAATTTAGAGGCATTCTCACGAATCGGGTTTCCATAACCTTAAAGCAAAGGCATCAACAATATATGAGAATGGATACCAATAGACCTCTAACTGTTATAGTTATCTCACTGATTCTAACTAGATAACTAGAACTTCGATATTTGAAATTTCATATTCAACGATTCATTTGTTCACTATTTTTCATTATTGGCTCAAAGATTGAGCATTTAAAACGTAAAATGAGCTAAATTACACTGAGTAACGAAAAAAGATTTTTTGAAAATAGTCCAGGGTTTTCCAACTGAATTAGACTAATATTGACGCCCTGAGTCCGAAAATGACCATGGTTTTGTTCAATCAGGTCAGGATATTAGAATACTGTATCTCAAAAAGTTGACCTTATACAGCAAAATCAATGTGATATTATAACTCAGGACACAAAAATTAGTCTAAATCAGCTGAGAAACCCCAGAATATTTTTTGGCTGTCACCCAGTGTTATCCTTTTGAACTCTTTCATATATAATATTTTCGTTTAGTTATATTCCAGAATTTTGGGACTGTCGCTTTTGAAAAGAGGTAAAACACAAAATTTGATATTTCATCGATACTTTCAAGCTAGAAACAGGTTCGAGTAAAAAACTAATCTAGTCGTTATTAAGGTTTATTCATAAACTTTGAACATGCGGTAACCTAAGTTAAACTTGAATGAATTTAATTAAAAAAAATAAGTTGGAAAAAATTCTAGAAATTTTACAAAATAACATCTACAATAGAAAATCAGTTCATAATAAGTTAAACTTGCAAAGTTTGTATATTTGAACTAGGTCATAATTTCACTTTCATTCTTAGTTAAATTCAGAATTTCTTTTTGAAATGTTTTCGTTTTTTATGATGAGCCTGATTCAATTTTTTACTGGAAGAATCTGAAACTTAAGCTACCTGTCAATATATTGTTTCAATTTGCATATGAATCACTCAACGGTTTCGCTTAATTTATTTGAAGAAGGGAAAAAACATCGGAATCATGATCTTAGAAATGTGTAAAATGAGCTTTCCGCGTTGGACAGTCCAAATCCAGGAAGCTTTAATTGTTCTCTTCGAACATCTACTGTCGTTGCAATGTACAGAGTAATTTTGCTTTGCCGTCGCAAAATTGCTCAGAAATAATTTTTAGAGTAAACTATATCGAAAAGCTGTTTGTATCTAAAGAAAAGATCTTCCAACTCAACTTCAAGCTGAATCCGACTTCCAACAACTGTGGCGAAAAAACAACACTGAAATTAGCATACAATGCACAGAAAAATAAGTTGCTCAGGTGGTCGGTTTCCAAATGCCACGCCAGATTTGTTCCAGTGTTTGAGAATAAGTCTGCTGCTAGCTGCTAGCTCGCTGTTCCCAGGAATTGCATCCACACAAAAAGCTAAGCCCTGCTCCCTGCGTTAACCCGAATATTATTAAAACTGTACTTGGAGCAGAAAACTTTTGTTTGTATTTATCCTTCCGAATAAATCAAGCCGGAACAAATGGAAATAATTTATCTTAGCTGGAAAACTTGAATCCCCCCTTTGCTTTGTGTATGTTTTTTCAGTTGATGGCCCAGTTGTTTTTCTGTTGTTGTTGTTGTCCCTGCTTCTTGTTGGTCTTCCTTCGTATCTATCAAGGATCAACTAGGATTCGCGAGGATTGTGTTTTTTTCATGTTTTTCGCAACTATTCGTGCCTGACGGACACAAAGCCAGGGGAGGAAGAGTTGTAAGTAGTGACCCACCTTCGGAAGTTTCCTTTGGTTCCGATTGTTTATGCGAGCTGCAAGCGTGTCGATCTGAAAAATCCTTAACCAAATGTTCAAAATAAATACAACAAAACCTTCAGAACTTAAAATAAATTGTTTTTTAGACAAAAATGCCAATGTTAAAGCTCCGCTAATAAACTTAAAATGTAAGTAAAATAAACTTTCGTAGGGGAGACTGCTAAGGGCATAATGGCCACCTTAAGAAGGACGCTTATTTAACCATAGAAATTAGCTATAACATGCGAGTTACATTACTATTTCGTTTTCAGGCACTAGAGAAGTCTACTTCCTAACTGACATGAAACTTGAAGAAGTAGATCAAAACGTTTAGAAATGAATTTTCAATTTTTTTCTTCGAAAGCTGTTGGGGCATAATGAGAACCCCTTCTGGGATAGTATAAGCACCAAGAATCGGTGCACGATGTGCATTTTCTGTCGTAGAATCCAGCAGCGAATTAAACTCGATGCAGTCAACTTGATTATACAGCTGCAGCTAAACTAATTTCATTTGACGATTTGGCCGGATGGTTAGGTGTCGGATAAAAATCAGAAGACTCGAGTTCGATTCCTGGTCGAGGCGAGTTTTTTTTTATTCACGATACATGAAACACATCTTTGTAAGTCTGGAATTATATTCATTTCTCTGAAGGAAACGTCCGCATATATTGCTTCTTCAGGTTACTCGTATAACCATTCGTTTCGTTATGCAATTCAGGTATTGGCGAAAGAACTTGCAGAAGCACAACACATCTATTTAATAAAGGAAACAAAAAGCAAATTGTTGCTTGCCATCGGATGGGTTGTGCAATATGTGAATTTGACACGTTTCAGCAACATGGTCGGTCATCGTGCATTTGCCTCGGCCTTCTGGCGGCCAGCATTCAGTAAAATGAGGCAATCTGTGCCGGAAAGATTTTTATCACATTAAGGCAACCCTCCGATGCATACTAGTTATTGCACCGAGATCCGGACCTTTTGTCCGCGTCTTCCATCCAGATTGCATCGTTCCATTCGCCTAAGGTTCCCCATTACGAAGTTTATATTGGTTCAAATGGAATAAACCGACATGTATAAACCCATGTACTACGTGTGTGTATATTTGTAGGTATCGTTTGCTCCCGGTCGAAGAAAACCGAATCATATTTTATTCTGTTGGGAAATCCAGCTTACTGCAACTTTCCTCCAATTCCTTCCGGTTTCCTTCCATAACCCCCCCTATCCGCGAATCCCGAAGAACCAAAGTTCGTTTCCAGGGATGGTGCTGGTGGTAGGATTATCCATTTTGTGTCTCCCAGAACCAAAGTTGACACGTTCGCCAAAAACTAGTCCAGCATGTGACGGAAATGAATGTGGTTTTCGGTCTTTGTACACGTGCTTCGTTTGGCCCCCCACACACGGCGTCATCGTTGTCGTTTGATCCTCGCCCATTGGCCCGTCGATCCCGGATTCGCGTCCGTACCTTGGAGGGGGAGTTATTTAAAAACGCCTCAAGAGGCAAAAACAGTTAAGTCCTTTACTAGAAGTCATATTTTATGTCTAAGTAGCAAAAAAATTGTAATATCTTCGATGATTTCCAACTATAACTTTGTTCATCTACCAGATCGCTTGAAAACATAGCACAACTGCAAAATGATAATTTGATCCGACAACAATATGCTTTTAAGGCTATGATGATTTAGTATCCGGGCGCTTCATTTCGGTGATAGCTACGTCACTAGAGCTCGGATATGCAAAAATTTAGCTCACGAAATTAAACCAAGCATCGGAGTTAAACCCTGGATCTCAACTATGGTAAAAAGTCTATGGTTATTGCGAATAACTGAATGCAGACCCCTAAACTATGCAGTAAATTCGTCTCCGGTAGGCAAAAACTGTTTTGTGACTAGTGACTAGTAGACACCAAGTAAATGACAAATAAAGGAGTTCAATAGATCGCAATCTGTGCAACCAGTTTTTACGCAATGTGACAAATGTGCTCTGATGGACAAAAATTTTAAATGTTAAATGTTAAATAAAATGTTTAATGTTAAAACTAAATTTTTGAGTTAAAATTTTCCAAGATGCCTACACATGAAAAGATTCCAACCAGATTCCAGTTGGTTTTTCCTGGTGGATTTGTGTAAAATATCATTATTGTGCAAAGGTTTTGCTTCTGTGATAGAAAAAATAGATCAATACACGATTGAAAAGAGTGTGCAAAGATTAAAAAGAGATTTTATGATAAAGTAAGAATATTTCTTCTAATCAACGATATTTTTTTATATTTTTAAGTAAATATCTATAAATAGTTATAAACTAAACCTTCCTTTACGGTAACAAAAAGGATAATTAGCCCATTAAGGTCATATAGAACCGGATAACTATTTAGACTGTATCTTCAAAATTGCTGAACCAATATTCATTAATTATACCATTTCCGATTTAGGTAAGCTACTCATAGGTAGTAAAAACCTCCGAATGCTCGGCAGTTGTGCCGTTGTCTGTTTGGATGCTTCCTGGTAATTTTTTTTTGTTTCGGTTATAGTCGTTTTACCATCTTTATGGCATTCGCGACTTTATATCAACGTTGCAGTTGGCGGATAGTTATTGAAAAAACTCATCCGGTACAACTGTGTTCGATATTTATTTTTGGGCTCGAACTCGCGGACATCGGCTCAAGAGACAACAGACTTGCCAACTGAGCTATATCACAAGCCCGGCTTCCATGCAGTGCTTCGTTGTTTTCTATCCGATTCTGGGTATTGTCAAATAAATTATTCTATTTCCTTTTACCGAAGAATTTGAACAACCAAGTGACCTGGTTCGGTGTCTCCGTTTAAGAGACTACGGGTTTGGATTGAAAATTTTATAGGACTTTATTTATTTGGAGTCTTTGACGTCTGTCATACAGACTTAATATTAAAACAAACTTATGAAAAAGACTACAATACTATTAAAAATAAGTTAAAAATTAGTTTACATCACGGATTGCATAAATGAAAATCAAATAAGTGCGAGACAACATTAAAAGCTTGACAACATCGGTGTAAGGGGTGATTTTGTCCAAAGCCTGTTCTGCTTCTTGGCAACCAAAAAATCAACTGTCTGCATAGTTGTCGAGCTGGAGCGTAGAGGTTTAAACTCTGGAGCAGTTGAGGACAGTCAACAGCGTTGGTCAAAATATCGTAGATGATGATTCGTTGCAGATAGTTTCTTCTTTGACTCAAAGGCGTCATTGATAGTAGGCCACACCTCTCAGAGTAAGGAGGAAGCCGTACGGGATCTTGCCAGGGCAGACGGCGCGCGGCGTAGTGCGTACCGCAGAAATTTTTTCTTGATTCTTTCAATCCTGTCGCTGTGGACGGAATGGTAGGGTGCCCAATCTGGAACCGCATATTCTAAGACGCTGCGTACTATCGTGCAGAATAAAGTTTTCAATGCGTACGGGTCTTAAAAATTTGATGTATTCCGACGAAGAAAACCGAGCAAAGTGAAACCTTTGGCTGTATTCGTCGCGACATACTGGGCAAAAATGAGCTTTTCATCAAAAGTAACCACTTCCATCTCGAACAGAAGCATACAGCACACGAACAGGTACAAAAAAGAACGGACGAACGTTACCGACGCACAGTGGGCCAGGAACCACACTTTTGCGGTCAAAATTGACTGCAGGCCAGAGGCTTCGTTGTAGCTCATTGGTGTCTTCTACAAAGTTACTCGACTATATTTGTGCTATCTATTTTTGAAATTTGAATTAGTTCTATTTTTCTCCGTAAGGTGGCGCCAAAATCTAACTTTTTACAGAAGCAAGATACAGGCATGGTTTCTTCTACAAAGTTGTTTATTATACCTTTTACATCAACTTTGTAGAACATTATTAAGCTCTATGTTGTGTACTTAACTTGCAAAAATAATAATTTAAGGAAAACTTGCAAAAAAATGGTTTTTTTCACCTATTTTTGTGTTTAGCTATACAATACCTCAAATTTCCACAGTACTCGATTGGAATAGACTTAAATGAGATATTCTAGTGGAAAACTTATTCGTTTCGCCGATTTTTTCTGTCAAAATTGCATAAAATTTGTTAAAATTATACATTTTTTAAGTTGCAATAACTTGCTTGCGAGCAGTTTGGCGCACCTCATTTTTCGAGAAGTGACAGCTGTGATTATGATCTAAATGCATGTAAAAAATGTCGATGGGTTCTCGTGGGTTCCTTGCCAAATGATTTAATAAAGTTGGTAAGTTTTCAATACAAATCCACATATTTTAAGACCTTTTTCAAAGAATACATCCGAATTTCTCGTAGAAAAGTCGAATTTTCATCGTTCAATTATTGGAGATGCTGCTTGAATAAATAATTCAGCACATTTTTCGCACTTTTAATCTAATTAGAAAAAAAAAATTTTTCAAATATTAATTTAAATAAAAACAGTTTTAAATTATTTTTTATTTTTTTAAATAAATTTTACCAAATGAAAAATGAGGTGCGCCAAACTGCTCGCAAGCAAGTTATTGCAATTTGAAAATTGTATAATTTTAACAAATTTTATGCAATTTTGACAGATAAAATCGGCGAAACGAATAAGTTTTCCACTAGAATATCTCATTTAAGTCTATTCCAATCGAATACTGTGGCAATTTGAGGTATTGTATAGCTAAACATAAAAATAGGTGAAAAAACCATTTTTTTGCAAGTTTTCCTTAAATTATTATTTTTGCAAGTTAAGTACACAACATAGAGCTTAACAATGTTCTTGACCGCAAAAGTGTGGTTCCTGGCCCACTGTGCGACGCTGAGATTTACATGAATTTGCACGAGAATTTCTTCGCAGTCGTCAAGATGCTATAGTCTTTTCTATAATTTTTCGGCGACGATGCAAAAATGGGTAACGTAAATTTACATTTTTCTTTCTGTGAAGTCGTAAACGATTGAGGCTCTACTCATGAAGAAGCTTATGCACTTACACTTACTGCCATTAACTTCCATTCCATGTATATTGCATCACGCCAGTAATCTGTCGATGTCATCTTGAAGCGCAGCGCAATCCATTATTGAATCTACGATTCGATAGATTTTCAAATCATCAGCAAACAGTAGTTTCGGTGATTGAAGGCATGTTGCTAAATCGTTTATAAACAGCACGAAGATAAGCGGTCCTTAGTGGTTGCCCTGCGGTACACCAGATGGCATGTTGCACACAATAGAGCGAGTACCACGAATATTGATAAAACCTCGACGATTAAACAGGTACGACGACAACCATTTGGTTACCCATGCAGGAAAGCCGTAGCGAGTAAGTTTTTCTATGACGATTCTGTGTGGAACTTTGTCGAAGGCCTTGGCGAAGTCAATGTATATTGAGTCCACTTGCAATTTCTTATATGTCGCGCTATGCAATTCGATGGCATAGCACATTAAATTTGTCAACGTTGACCTTTTCTTGACAAAGCCGTGCTGGTCCTCCGTGAGTAACAGGACAGCTGCAGTATACAATCGTTCGTAAATCAGGACTTCAAATACTTTGAAGAAGCAGCAAAGAATGGATATTGGTCGGTAATTTTCCGCACGATGAGAGTTTCCAGACTTATGAATTGGAGAAATAGATGCCGTTTTCCAAAGAGCAGGAAAGACACCTTCCGATATCGACAGATTGAAAATCATGCTAAGTGGCGTGGCAAGTGAAACAGCAATTCTCGAGACCATCGACGTTGGGATCCCATCAGGCCCCGACCCTTTCGAAGAATCCATAGATACCAATACTTTTAGAACCTCCTGGTCTGAAAATACGGGCTGCGGGAGTCTAATGTCACGGTTTTGTAGTGTTCCAAAGTAATCATTAGTGCAGTCTGGAGAGAATGAGCTGTATACGCTACTGAAAAATTCGGCAAACAAACCAGCAGAATCCTTAACGCTTTCCGATGTCCGTTCTTAAAACGTTACAGATGAAGGAATAGAATTTCCGAGTCGACGACTATTGATATATTTCCAGAAAGAAGAAGGATCTTGTTTAACGTTACGTTCGATGTTCAAAATGTACTGATCAAAGGCAGCGTTACGAATTGCCGAATATTCAGTGTCTAGTCTAGAGAGAGATAATTTGTTTTCATCAGTCTTGTCTCGAAAATATCGTTTGCGGGCTTTACAAACAACGTTACGTTTTCTCCGAAGTTCAGAGTTCCACCAAGGTTGATTATAGGTCTTTTGTCGGCGCAATCGTCTAGGAGGTGTTTAAATGAGTTGGTATTCATAGACCGAATCAGCGAAATATTTTCTCGATCAATAGAGTGACCAGATTCACACATGTGTAATGCTACTGCAGATCTAGGTTTCTGTGAACAAAGGTTTTTCTACTTTGAGCCAGATCTAGCTATAGCCATGTGTTTCTTGAATCTATCTATCAGTTTCCTTTTGGTATGTCCAATGTACATCTTGTCACAGTCGGAACAACTGATTTTGTACACACCGATCTATGAAGGAGATCTACTGGATCATTAGTCGATTCTAAGATGTATTTCAGTTGATTATTTGAGCTAGTGAACACTAGCTTAATATCAAACTTTGTCAACTTTTGTCGCAAGTCAAGTGCGTTGTCACTGTGGAACTCCATGGATCTTCGTTGAAACTCCATAGACTTTCGTTGAAACTCCTTCTGGATGGAAGTTAAAGTAGGGTAGGTAGACCCCCAAAACAGACGGAGGTGTTTACTACCCATACGAGTCAGCCTTGTTGCACTGCTGCCAGCTGAAATATTTTTAAAATGGAGGGAGCAAGAATGTAAACAAATTATTCAAATTTATGTGATTTTTTAAACAGTCCAGAACGGAGCTTTAACGTAACAAAATTAATTACGATGATACTATAAAAGATAGACAAATGATGTCTTGAGCCAAAATACTGCCAAAATCAAATATTCGAGTGTGTCATGTTTGCACGATCTACACATAAAACGTCGTCATATGAATGTAGTGTCTTCGGTAAAGTTGCTTCAAAAACTGTTGGCTACAACTTTGTAAAAGACAGTTTGGCTCAATCTGTTCACTGGATAAAGTTTATATGTGTATATAATGCAAAAATTACACACCCCAATATTTGATTTAATATTATTGAAGCACACGATTTAATGAGTATTTTTGCTGAAGACATATTTGTCTATGTTTTATAGTATCATCGTAATTAATATTGTCGCGATAAAGTTCCGTCCTGGACCACTGTGGATTGTTGTTTGATGTAAAACTAACTACTGCATGTAAAAATTAGGACAAGGATGAAGTGGCAATAGCTAAATCAACATTTATCGTTTTTTGCTTTTCAAAATAGAACCTAACGAAAATATTTTTTTAGTTGATTTTAGTTGATTTTCAAAAAAACATCAATTTGATTTAAACTTTAAATAGAAGAAGCAATTGTTTTTCTAATTTTTTTTTGTAGAAGTTTAGGTTTCTCGAGAAAAAAAGAAAAAAAAATAAAAATTTGTAACTGTTTTTCTTGTGCATTTCCATACAAAACCTCCACAGGAATCTCACGGTACTAGTCATATAAAGCTGAGATTACCTACACTCTCAAATAGATACAAAATAAGACGTTGCTCTCATTGAAATTGAAATCCTGAACGTTTTGGTTAACCCAAGAATCAAAGCTGTAGTAAAAAATTGGTCACGCTTTATGTGTTAGACTTAACCCTGTCTGTTTTAACACTCCGAAATAGTTGATCCCTGCTTGAAAATGCTGTAATTTGCTTCTATCCATTTATAATTTTCATATCTTGAAATATTCTCACTATGAGAACATAATATTCACCGATAAGGCCGTAAAAATTAATTTCAAAATTGAAATCAACATTATGTAGGATAGCATTCGATTTAACACAAATCCCGAATACAGATAATTGTTGAACTATCCTTCCATAAAACTAACAAAATGAAAAATGATGAAAATTGGCACTTTTTAATTAATAAATTCATAATTTTAAATGCATGTTTTGCAAAACAGTTTATCAGCACTCACTTTAAAATTCCTAATACTCGCTTATAAAATTTTCTAGAAGTCTTAATTACACTTACTTTTTTCAATGTTAACTTGCTCGAATACTTTTTTTAAAATTTAGTTCAAAACTAATATCTCTTGGTTGAATCTTAAAACATGGGCTCTGTGAAGCATTTTCTTTCAGTTTGGTGAGAAATTTTTTTTCAGTAATTCAAGTTGTTTTCAATAAAATTAGTTATCTTTGATGCTAAACATCCATTTTAAGGACTTTTTAGCTTCAAGGTATTTTTCTGAAGACAAGAAAAAATCAACACTCAAATTTTAGAAAATCTGATAGCGGACATTCAGCAGATTTCATTACGGTAGTGTTAATAAAAATCGATTCAGTAGAATTGATTTTATAACCAAAACAATAATCCGGGTCTATATGGCCCTAACAGGTTACCTGTCAAATAAGGCTATTTTATCTAAAACCTAGGCAAAATTTCGACTCTAAATCCGACCAATATCCAGGTAAATTTTGTTAAAACCCAGGAATTACTCATCAAAAATCAAGAAAAAAAACTTGAAATTTTTATTCTTCAACAGTTTAATAATCGTATTGTAGGCTTCCATAAAACTGTTTAAAAAATTTCGTTTTAGACGTATAAATGAAAAAAAGTTACAGCACGATTTTTTTTGGCAAATAAAGTGAATTAATCCGGGCAAAATCCGGGCTTTTTTCAATGAAATCCGGGCAACCGAGCCAGAGCGGACTTTTGTCAAATTTTGTATCAAATAACCGGACAAACCCGGATAAAACCGGGCAATCTGGAAACTTTACCCAAACCGTCTAATTGTCCTTTTTGACTGGGTTTTGTGAAATATTTTTCAAAGTTTAGGTTCAGAATTCAAATTTACAAAAATATAGGGTAGATACTCTAGATTTCGACAGGAGCTTTTCGACAAAATTTTAAGGAAAGGCTTATCTTTCTGTTTGGTGACTCAAGCTATCTATCTTCATATTTTTCTATTTTTGCTCTCTCACTTTAGTATACTTTGAATATAAAAATTTCTCTAAATAAGTTATTGAATAGTTGTAGGTATTTAGGTATAGAACACAATCCGCCATCATCCACATCAGAATCAAGAATAAATGAGTCCTTACATATTGTAGAAATTCATTATCGAGTCGAGACAGTCATTGCTAGTTCAAAAATTTGAAACGATTGATTTATTAAATGTTTGGTTCAATACACTCTTTGCACAGAATCCCAGTCAAAAATTGATTTTCAATCTAAGTTCAGATCATCTAACCAAATAAACAAAAAATAAATTTAAGCTTTAGAATCCTAGAAAGTTTAAAATTGTAGGCCAGCAAACGCATGGGGAATTGGTTAACTATTTCCAATTTTAATGATTTATTTGTGACTTTCTTTATTTATGAGCTTTCAACAATTTCAAACTCTGGATATAACAGCACAATATAAACATAACGAAAAAAAAAATCAAAATGGGTCTTAAAAACAATAACGCAGATTAAAAAATTATATAAACAAAAGAGGTCTATAATTTAAAAAAAACATGAAACCATCCCCCCTCTTTTTTCGGAGTAAATGCAATCTCGGCAGTAAAAACAACCTAATAAAGTAATGGAAGGTAGAAAAATTTAAAAATTATGAAATTTGAAATTTCCATACAAAGCTTGCAGCGGTCTATAAGCGCATATTCCCCAAGGCAACTGCCTGTCCAGGGTTACATTATTTGTTCGAATGCAGGACGAAGCGGGGAGTCTGTGTGAGTCAGAAGTGTCGGGAGATCCATTTCGTTTTTCGCCGGTTCTGCTTGATGCATTTGGGGTTCGGTTGCGAATTCATTTTTGTGCTGATTCGGGAAACCGTATGTGGTTAGCTCGATATTTCCTGAAGGAATGAAATTTGTGCCGGTTTTTTTCGCTGCTTTATTTACCGAACATTCATTCATTCTCGGCAACACCATATGTCGAATATGATCTGATTATTTTATCGCCAAGATTGTTTTGCATCCCATCCATATATTGCTGTTGGCGGTTTGGATTACAATATTTTGAGGTGCACAAAAAAAATTCACTTCATATTGGCACATGGTTATGAATTTCAATACAAAAGGCTCGGATAATTTTCGACTATGGGTTTTTGTGATTAAAGATACTAAATCTGATCCTGGAAAAAAAAGCTCAATTTGCAGTGTTTTCGGAGGAATTTGCCTGGAAATTGAAATTTAATGAATATTTAGTAAATCTGCTATATTTCAATCATAAGATAAAAATGGAAAATGATATGACTCCTTACAAATTCAAATATTTTTTTCACAACCGCCAAGTTGAAAATTTTTATATTTATACCATCTGTTTTGATTTGAATACTTAGACTGATACTTTTGAATTTAAAAGGATTTACTTTTTCATAGTTAATGAGTTTGGGTTTTTTAGAATGCTTTCTACTCGCTTTCCGAATTGATAAACCTAAAAGGCTGATCAAGAGTTCAGTTCGTTTCAAACAAAATCGTACTTTAATGAAGCTCAGTTCATCAAGCATCGCTTTCTTGAAAAATAGCATGGCAATAGAGCAATTCAAGCATAACGGAGCCGAAATTTCCTTAGCTAAGAATTTCAACAATAAAGCTTAATGTCCGATCCGTTTTCGGCTTTGCTGTGTGTCTAGCTGAGACGTAGACAAGTTTTCCACGGAAATGCAGCTGCTGTTTCCGGTTTCCCGGTTGGCTGTAAGCTAAACTTCCTCATGTTTCCAACCCCTTTCGGATTGTCTCTAGAACTAGGGATGGATATACATAGTTAGCACACCCTATTCGTAGTGGAGCGGAGCGGGTTTTGCATTTTAGATGATGGCTATGGGTTTTGTGTGGCTTCTGGATTGAATTATGGTCGGTTTTAATAAGTTAAACGATGGTAATGAAAGATTTATGTTCCATCTTGTTGGACTTATTTCTGCTGCTTTCGGTAGCATAATCCATGAGAGGTTTGCAGTTGGTCAAATCAAGTGGAGAGAAGGAAGAGACATTTTAGGAGGTACATTTTAAACGTTCTTAGCAGCATGATGAAATAAATTTCTTCTATCGAATTGGAACAGACCTTTAATAGGCAAAACGTGTTACAGTTATTTAAATTGCTTGGCAAAGAACTTGATCACACTTAAAGATTGTGCGTTTGGTCTTTTAAACCAAAAAGCTTGGGAGGTTCTTAACAATTTCAAATAAGGCCGGACCAAATATCAATTTTTTCAACTCTGAGTGACAAAAGAAGGATTTGAAATTTGTTCCGGCCTAAGTGTGAAATTTAATTGATCTTCACAAGATGTGGTTTCATTACAACTAGCAGAATTTCCATCAAAACAACTGTAAGAAAAATAATAAATTAATGAAGAAATATCAAAATTCAAACATTTTGAGAAAACTGTGGCATGTAGTAGAATCTAAAATTTCAAATTCAAGGTTCCAGCAGCCAATTATTTAAATTCTTCTTTTCTAGAAATGTTAGCTGACACTCTGAAAAATGATTTTTATATCTACAGCTGATCTAGCTGATCCCGTACGAACGTTACGTACGTTTCACAAGCAACAAAGAAAATGTTATAAAACAAGATGAAGTTAATTAAACCAAATAAAATCTCAATATTCCTAACACTGAATTAATATACCTTATAAGAAAGAGTATTCTTATTGTAAGGCGGAAAACCACCCCCATCAACAACGTATCTTTTTCTTTCCAAATCCTTTCTTCAATTCGTAAGTTTTTTCGTATAATTTCAACAAAAAATGTCGCGAAACCTGTTCCTGGTTCATGAAAATGACCCTATTTCGTTGCATGTGCGTGATTATCCAAAATTGAATACCCAAAATTCCCAATAAAGAACTGTGAACAAATTTCCCTCGTGTGCATTAACTTTTAACTCATTATTTCACAATACGGATCGATTCGCCTTACCTCAAAAAACCCCTGTGTGCTAAAATTTACATCCATATAATTTCCTGTCTTTTAAAACCCTAATGTGAAATTTTCAATCCCGATTCGATTCATAACCACGTTCATATCTAAAAACTATAAAAATATTATATGGACGACCCCTTTTGCAGACCATTTACACCAAATTTAATAACTGAAAACGATTGCCCATCCTTCAACACTTCGGTGAGCCAAAAATAATAAAAATCGCGAAAGCATAAATAAGCAGCACCTAAGGGGGGGGGGGAAGGTAGGTAATTGCCTGGTTTAGGGAGGCCCCTCCGAAGAGAAAAAAAATCAAAAATTTTGATTCAAACAGTTTTTTAAAACAGCATTAACAATTCAATTTTTTTTAAATCTTGAACTTGGACGTTTGCGAAACAGTGGGAAGGTATTTGAAGCTGCGGACGAAAAACCCCGGTTTTTGTGAAAAACAAGATCATGGACTACGAAATGTATAAGGAGGAGTGCCTGAAAAAACGTTTTTTTTCGTACATTAGTGTAGGATTCACACAGAAGGGAGCTTGGTTGTTTACACAGCTGTCTCGCTCAGCGGTTGGTTCGTTACTGACTGGTCGGGGTTAACAGGCTCGTACGATTAGTCAAATCCGTTCAACCGTTCACATACACAATGATACACTCTACAATTAGATCTCACAAAGGATCAGTAAAGTTTTCGCCAGATTTGGCAAGCTGCCACTAATGCTACAGAGCTACAGTGGTATCGGGCCAACGGGTGGATTTGGTCGAAAAGGACATCAACTCACCCAACTGCCCTCAATTTCGCCCTATCGAAAAATTTTGGGCAATTTTCAAGCAGCAGATGAAGAAGAATGGTAGGACGACTCGGGATGCAACAGAGATGAAGAGATTGTGGAGAAAAAATGGCCGCTGAGGTCAGCGAATAGGGTGTCCAAGTATGATGAGTGGTACTCAACGAAATGTTCGAAAATTCATCAAAACAACATCGAAATAAATTTTTTTATTATTTTTCCTTTAAAGTGCAATTAAAACCCTAAATTTTAAGTACAAAATATTTTTATTTCGTTTACAAAGCTCTGAGATGATCCCGTTTTAAAGCGTCCAGATTCATCGTGATCCATGTTTTAAGCCCAACCGGTTGTAAAAATGAAAAGGGTTTAATTAAAATTGTAAATTGAATCTGTTCTGCGAATGCTAAAGAGTTATACGTGCATCAAAGCTGTCTCAAAGCTCGACGCGCTTCAAAGTTTTCTTTTTTCGTTCTCTACACATTTTCCAGAAAGTTGTAACTTTTGATCGGTCGGAAAAGTATGAAGGGAAAAAAATTATAAATCTGAAAATTTTACCAAATATCTATAGTTTGAAACATGAAAATCGTTATGCATAATGAACTCAAAATTGTCCATTTTTGCACTTTTACCCCTTTGGTACTGAAGTTCTCGTATGGGTTAGGCAATCCGCAAAATGGTAAAGTAACGTTTCATACCTTCAATCTTTCAACAAAGCAATAAATATTTATAAATCATAATCAACACCAATCAAAAATCTTTTGATTTCGAAAAGAATACATTTTTTCTTTATGATTTATTCCAAAGATTTTAAACTGTAATTTTTCAATAATCCTTATTCTGATTTTTTATAATTTTTTTTCAAATGCTCTTTATTTTAATTATCCATTCATTTTCTAAAGTTGATGAACTGATTATAGACTTTAGAATTATAGACTGGTTTTGAATTCTTTTGTGGATGGCTATATCAATTTATGGTATTATTTCAGATTTTGAATAATTATCAGGACAATTTTTTTTCTGAATTTTAACTGAGATTTTCTAGCCCAAATTTTGAATTCTATGTGCCTAAGCCACTTGATTTTTAAAATTTCTATCCATCCTGGGTACTCCCTGCAAGAAGAGTGGTATTTCAAATAATCATATAACCATTTCTTTCCGTATTTGGTTCCATTTGATAGATAAATTCCAGGTGTATACAAATCAATTGTATGGGAACCTCCCTCTTCGCTCACTTTATCCTTAATTGTAGGAGCAAGGAGTCTTAAAAAGCATATAACCTTTTCTCGTACCCAAATGCCCTCTTATGCCAAATTAAGTTCCATTTCCTCGATAAGTTCAAAACTTATGCGTCCTCTCAGCTTAAAGTTTTCCAACTGGAAGAACACCATTTCTCCTACCCAAATACCATTCCGAGCCAAATTTCGTTCCATTTGCTCGAATCGTGCTCAAGTACAATAGAAAGGTATGGAAGCCCTCCTCTTTCCTTTCTTTGTCCCCACTGAAAGAAGGGAGGGGTCTGACATAATCGTAGAATCATTTTTCGTATTCCAATACCCTCCCAAGCCCAATTTGGTTCCGTTAGCGTAATAAGTTTTCGAGTTATGTTAAAAATTGTTAGCTAGTCTCCTCCTTTCATGCTGTCTTTTCACTGGAAGTAGGGAGTACCAAATATTCATAAAAAAAATTCCACGTATCAAAATACTCTACCATGCCAAAATTGGTTTAATTTGCTCGATCAGTTCTAGAGCTTCAAAAGTACCCAGCTGCCAATTTTCGAGTAAATCGGTTCAGTAGTTTCCGAGTCTATTAGGGAACAGACAGACAGACAGACAGACAGACAGACAGAAATTCATTTCTATATACATATATAGATTATAAAAAATAGTGGGAGCGCTGATGTGGTCTAGTAGATAGGCTGGCACGAGTCTGGTAACCCAGGCGTGCTGGGTTCAATTCCCGGTATCGGTAAGAAAAACTTTTGGGTTCGAATCCCATAAGTTGCCGACAGGTAAGATGTGCTTCATTGAATAAATAATTATATATTTCAGAGGGAATGCATCTGGGGATAATCTGAAGAGACTATTGCAAGCGGAGTGGATTGCCAACCATTGTAGGTCTCTGGAGGTTGGATGCTTTCCCTCGACGAATCATCGGCCGTGGAAGCCTGAGAAGCAATTCCAAGGCCAAGCCACACATACATAGGCTGGACCTTGCTACCGATGGGGGAACCATACATACATACATACATATATAGATTATAAAAAATCGTTTTAAATATAATTTGTGCATTTGAGTAAATATTGATAAAAAATAGGAGTAGAACAGATTTTTCTCAGTGTAGCAAAGTACGTTGTATGGCACCAGCTGATAATAGAATCTTATATCATGCTAAAAAGTATTTTTCTGAATAAATCTGATAGAGTGGTAATCTTGTTATAATGCTTTCAAGGGGTTAAATAAATAAGTTATTCTTGTATGGACTTTTTCATATAAATACGTTGAGGTATTTCAACATCATTGGAGTACTTAATTGACTTTATTAAGTACTGATAGGAGAAATTAAATATTAAAATACCTCATTTTGATATAGTTTTGTTATTCTCTTCTGATCGGGTTTCCTCTCCAGAAATAGCTTTAAAATAACAAAATGAATTATGAAATGACTGTTTTGGGAAAAAAACCGTTAAATTTTCATGATATTTTGTCACTTTTGATTCAATGTCCCGAATTTGTTTAAATTCCTTTTTTTATAACAGGCATAATTTGGGGAATAAATCCATTAAAAAAAATATTATGATTATGATAACTGTAAAACGGGGTAACTTTGATCACCAGGGTAAATTTGACCAACAATAAATTTTTGCACATTATCATCAATAACTCAATCTATAGTTTGAATATTTGAAAACTGTTTTCTTCGTTTGAAAGCCTATTGATTGAGTATCAAATAGGCAAAATTTTGTTCGTATTGAAATTTTTTTTCTGTAAGTAAAAATGTAATTTCAAAACCTTAGAATATATATTTTTTCAAAGGCTTTCCTGATGTAACGAAGAAGTAATTGAATGTGAATGTGAAAGAACTACTTTTTTTTCTTTTTAAAGGTATAGTTATAGTGCTATTTTTATAGTCATTGAAATTTTTTGATGTTTAAAAATCAAGGACATTTTCCAAAAGTAAGCCCGTATTGGACAAATCGATAGGAACCCTATCAAATGGTAACTTTGAAGAAAAAATAAAAATGGAAATAGTGGGAGTTCCTAGAGGAATGTATGACATTTCATTTATATTTTGTAGTTCAAACTATTCAGCTATTATTTTGATTTTTGTCCCTAAATGTATGCACCATCATAGTTCTCTATAGATCTAGAAAACTCGTTGAAACCGTCAAAATAGAGACATTGAGCATCAAATTCTAAACGGAAACGAAATCGATTATTGAATCAAATTTGAAGTAGTCTAATAAATTTCTGCAACCATGTTTTACGTTCATAGGAGTTCAGTACTGGTTTTAAATATATGAAATACGCCACATTCCCCTTTACAGAAACAAGAATCGAAACATGTTGATAAAAGTGATCAATATTACTCCGGATTACGGTATTTGAAATCGCATGTTTAAAACGTTGAAAATCATACCATTTCTCATTTTATCTTTTTAAGGAGATATGGATGAAACAAAAAAGGCGTTGCAAAATATCCACACTCTCTAACTGATTTGAAAGTTATAGACACATTCCACGCGCTTGTACCGCTCAAAAGTGATTTTTATCCGTTCGCGTATCAAAAAATCTCAAAATTGTCTATAATTTTGAGAATTCAAATCACACAAAACCAACGGAAAAAAAGAAAATAAAAATTTTTTACACATGTTTTAGATGATTTTGAAAATCAGTTTTTTTTTGTTGAAAAAAGTGGTGTTTTCGACAACTTTTAAAAAATCATTAATTTTAATATATGGATGATTTTTTTTGTAAATATTTTTAGTATGTTCAGAAGCCAAAAAACACGGCTTCATTTTATTGAAAAAAGAATTTGTTTATATCCAATGTAGTTGGTTTGAAAAGCGAACAAAAATAGTCGAAAATGAGTGAATTCACGTCACAAAAAAGGGAAGTTTTTAATTTTACGAGAAAACTATGACATTTTTTGAAATAAAAAAAAATGAGATTTTCTTTGAAAATGATAAGACGATTCTAAAACTCCAAAATTTATAGAAGTCGGTTGGAATCTAGCTGAGTTACAACTGCGCGAATGAGCGAATTCACGTCACAAAATTTGTTTTTTTGTTAAATTTTATATGAAAATGTGCTCTGAAAGCTGATTTGACCCTCCAGATGGTCGGATTTTTACAAATCGAGTATAATTTAGTTGACTTTTTTATATAAATTCATTATTTTCAAATAAAAATACAAAAAGATTGAAAAAAAATTTTTTTTTGGTGAATCTTTAAATGAAGACAGTAGTAATTTTAACATATGATCCCTCAATATGTTGCTATTCAAATGCCAATCAAAATAAGGAAAAAGTTATGTGCAGATACTGAAAATTTATGATTGTAAAAGTCGGAACAACAAAATATCGTTTTTGAAAGTGTACATAAAATTTGAAGACTCCAAAGAATGGTTCAGTATAACCACAGTATAACTTTATATTTCGTGACGTGAATTCAGTCAACTACTCTGTTCTGTTTGAACTGAGTGAATTCACGTCACAACTTCAAATAAGCATAACTTCGTTCGTTGTTGTTCAATCGAGAAGTTACGTACATCAAATTGTGGGTAAATGTTTTTTCTACAACTCATTTGAAGACACCGATATTCTATTTCCACAGAGAGAACAGGAAATCAAAGATGTATGTACTAAAGTCCTGAATGGTTAATTCTAGCGTGAATTCACGTCATAAAAGTAATCGATCACAACAAAAACAACTTAAATTTTAAAATGACCAAATTATATTCATTTTGAAGGAAATTCAATTTGCGACCGTTTGCTACAATTTTTTTTATTTTCAAGTAAATTGGTTGACTACTAGAATGATAACAGTGCAGAAAAGTCCGGAAAAGCGATTTCACGTCACGGTGGAATGTGTCTATAGCAGTTTGAATCGAAAGAACCACTTCATTTAGGTCAAGTGTTTAAGTGCTACAAGAAGGCAATGACCGATTAACAATCAAATAAGCATAATATGCTTCGCTTAGTCACCAGGAATGTTATCTTGTAATATATATGATTTGTTCCATTTTTTATTCATTTATCTACGAAAACAATTGTAAGCAATAATAGTAAACTGCAGGCACTTTTTGATCGAAATCGGCCACTGATTTCCCGCTAAATTGATTGATTTATGAAGTTAATCTCAAAGTTGCTAGTGAAAATCAAAAAAATGAACCACTTCTAGCAAAAGAGTAGCAAACGCGAGTCAGTTTCCGCTTAAAACAGCTTCCGTCGTCGCTGGCAGGCGAAGAAAATTGCCACCTGTTCCGAGAACGTCTTCGATGGAATTGAATCGATTAAACTTTGATCGCGTAACGAACGAGCTGATTTATCTTCGCCACCATACCTAGTAGGAACCTACGAAAGCCATTCATGGCGTGGCAAGACCTTTTTGCAGAATGCCGGTGCAAGGTTGCTTCTCTCTGCTCTGGTCGGATGAAGTTCTGATGGAATTCTTGGATAAAAAGTCCGTTCCAGCATGTCAGCCAACCAGTCAGTCAGTCAGTCAAGCGGACTGATGTGAGCCGGGAAGCTGCCTGCTGGAGCAAATGGAAAGAGCAAACGGGGCGATGAAAAAAAAAAACCATTCCACGGTAAGTCTTATCAGATATGCATTGGATTATGAAATTAGATTGAGGCGGAAGTCACATCAGTCAGAATCGCGGTTGAAATTTGCCTTATCGTTGAGGTTTTTCCTTCTCATTTCGTACGATGAGGGTTCAGGCTTCAGGCTGTTTGGTGTTCGTTTTCCCGAGGAAAAATCTTTTCACTGTTTTCTGTGGAATTCTGACTTCTATTTATTTTTTATGCTTTGTAGCTTATGTCATTTTTAATTCCAAAGAATTTCTGCAGTGAAAAAAATTTAAATTGACATAATTTATCGAACCAAAAGGCATTAAAGCTATTAAAGTCCAGACTGAATAAGTATATTAGATAAATGAACAAAACTCTGCATTTTAGGCAATAATTATGTTGAAAATATACCAGCAAGGATATACCTTAGAATTTCAAATGGAAAGTTTAAGTAGAGAATCAAGACCGTTAAAGAAAAAAAAAAGAGATTATTTTTACGGTGCCAAGGGAAATAAAGAAGTAACCAGAAGAAAATCTCTGTCATTAGTTCTCAAACTTTAAAACGTCATTCATATAAAAAAAATGAGTTATCTGTTTCTTTTTTTAATTTTATTATATTTTTAATCGAACTTAAAAAAAATAAATGAATTTTGAAAAGAGCAAATGCGCTAAATGTTAACAATTGGAATAATTAACTGGGTAAGAAAAGTACGGCCAAAGACCTAGGGGAGAAGCAGGCTTTATACGTCTGTCAAGGAGAATACTGATGTTATCGAATATTTTAACAAAAGGTCTATACATACAGTAATACCTCGATATAAAGCAACTTCTTTTTAAAGCAACCTCGATATAACGTAATCCAATATAAAGCAACTTTTGCCTCTATATAACGTAACTTTTAAAAATTAGAAAATTTGAATAAATATGTTTAATTTCAATACTTTTTTGTCATAAAAATATAATAATGTTGTTTATTAGCCATGCGGTAAATTCTAAGATGCTTAAAGAGCGAATGAGCGCAAGCGTTGAAAATGTAACTCCAGTACTTTCAGTATTTAGATAGTCGCTTTTGTGCTTTTGAAAACCCAGCCTGGAGCATGTATCTCCATTTCAAAACCTAATGACTATTTTTGCACCTACAGATAAGTTGCTTAAGCTGAAGTGAGGTTAGGGCATGTAGTCTTTTATTCAAATAAGTTTTTATGATTGCTGATCAATCACTGTACAGACTTCTGTACCAACGCGAATGCACGGATTTTATCACTTGCTATGAAAAGGTTCGGTATCCGCCTTCTTAAACTAAGCGGAGAAAAATTGTCCAGTAGGGGAGAATGAGGATACTTGATCCCTGGGGATACTTGATTCCTTAGCTATATCTCGAAACCGGAATGTCTTACAAAGTTCAAATGTTCTAGAAAAATGTGCCAAAATGAGCAAAATAACAATGTTTGTAGTTTAAATTTTTTTTAACAAAATAATTGTTTGAGTAATTGAACTTTGTTTGAAAAATTTAACAAAATGTAAATTGAAGATCTTTTTTCATCACTTTAAAATGTTCCTTACATGGGAAAATTATAAAAAAAATATTTGTTCCAATGTACCAATCGTTCGAGCGTAAAATAAACTTCATAATGCCATATTTTCAAAGCAATGGAAAACTCTCAACATTTTTCAGAAAAAGTTTTCTAAAATGTTGATTTTGGGTACAATTGATCCCCTAGAGTTGGGTACAGTTGAACCCCCTTCCAAATGGCATATTCTTCTTCTGAATTGATCGTTATGATTGCTGAATACGAAATTACTAATATTTATCCAAAAACTAATATTTATCAAACAAATGTCTGAAGAAAAGAGCAAACATAATTAATTTTTTCTTAATTATAAAAAATAGCGCCTTTAAGTATGCAATGTAATAGCGTTGAGACATAGTTATAGAATTTTCTTCTTATGGCTGCTATAAATTGTGAAATGAGAACAAACATGACCTAAATAGTCAATTAACATTCTATCTTGGAATTTTGTTTGATTTTTATACAAGGATTAGGGCTTCCTGAATAAAAGATCAAGTCTCCTTCAATAGGGGATCAAGTCTCCCCTAACTTCAGAAAAATCGCAATTTTTTTACTCCCACGAAAATGCTTCTAGTTCATCAACGGGTTCAAGTATCGTTCTAATTTTTGGAGTATAGAAACTTGAAGTTACAAGCTGTCAGAAAATGTCAAAGACGGCGAGTTGCTAAATTTTCCCAGAAAGATATGGTGAAAACAAGAAAAGGGGTTCAAGTATCCCCACTTTCCCCTATAGCAATAATAGACGAATATATCGCCAAATTTACAAAAAAAGTCCAAGATTAAAATCAATCTCCAGCTCAAATCTGGAATGCTGCCGAAAGTGGGTTGTTTTTAAGAGCACACCAACGCAAACATTAGTTGAGGAAGATGCCAGAAGTCAGTAAGCAGAGGATTACTTTCATGCCATGTAGCAATATGGATGGTAGTTTCAAACTTCCATTAATGATGATAGGGTAATCCACGAAACCACAAGTGTTGAAAAACATTAAAGAGCTGCCAGTATACTACAGGTCCTCCAAGAACGCTTGGATTACCAGAACTTTTTTTTTTGAGCAGTTTGTGCAGTTTCTTAAATCCGAATCAACTTCAGAATCAACTTTTTCACATTTAGGATCACTATCGATGCTCCAAAGGACCATTTTAAGTAGTGTTTCGATATAACGTAACTTCGATATAAAGCAACGAAAAAAAAAAATTTCGTTGCTTTATATCGAGGTATTACTGTACTACATATATACAAATGAGTATACATCCGTTTTCTAAACATTGGAGTAATTTTCAAGTTGTCATCTCTTACTTCCAGAGAACCATTTTTTTTATAAAAGTCGTCCAATTTGCCTAAACTTGAACCGTGCAGGCTAGATGCGCCATTTTATGTATTTAGCGAAATTTCAATTTTTCTGGCAAGATTTTTCTGTCTTTTTTTCTACTATTTTCATTTATCCGTTTATATTGTTTGGGGTTAAAGAGTCTCTTTTGCTTTAAATGCCTGTCATTCACAGAATTGATTGGCAAATGATGGATAATAGGCAACACGAAATTCCATATTGGTCAATCATATAACCTCTTATTCACAACTCCTATCTCAACCTCCACGTGGTACCGGCTGGGATGCTAGTAACCTAAGCGGAGATCGGGTACCCAACCCCGGGGGATGCTTTGGTCCCATACAGACTGAGAAGGTGACCGAAAGCGTTTGTTCCCTAGGTCAGGGGCAGCGTGCAACAACAACCGAGCGTATGCTATCTAGGTCAGGGGCGGCTCAAACAGCGTCTGTCGCGCAGCAAGCGGCTGAATTTATTAAATGCGGCTCCCGCCAGCTTACAACCTACTGCTCCCGATTAATAAAAATGTTACGGAATCCGAAGAAATGACCTGGACCTGGAACTTTGGTAACGACTTTTAGCATGAAAACACGGACTAGAATTGGAACTTGGAATGTTTTGATCGTTGTCCAGCCAGGTAAGCTGGCTCAACTTGCCAGAGAAGCTAGCTGCCTCAAGCTAGAGATATTGGGACTGAGCGAAGTCCGCTGGCCTAGCACTGGAGAACACAAGACACAGTCCGGGCAAGTACTGCTTTACTCTGGCATACAAGAAGAACACACCACTCGGGAACGAGGAATTGGTTTCCTGCTAAACCCGCAGGATCATGCGGCCCTCATAAGATGGGAACCGTTAAACCGTTGATTAAGAATAATCATAGCCAGTGTTTGTTACCAAACCTATAAATCTAATACTTTTCCTCTTGCCATTATGAAAAGTAACACCAAGCATCGTAAAACACTCTTAAATTAATTTAATGTTAGTTGTAAAATGTTCCTATCATTATTTAAATTAATTGTAAAACCATGAAAACTTGAACAACCCTAGTTAAGAAAAATCATTCCAGTGAGTTACCGAATGAATTGTTTGACGCGGTAACTCACCAACCAGCTGATGCAACAATAACAACACAATATAAAATCAGTTGAAATAAAATCTCGAAGTGGTAACATCGGCTCCGTACTAATTGTTTTTGTGCGTGTTTTGTCAGTCGAGTAAAGTCCAATAAAGTGTTGTGTGTCAAAGTCGGTCGTTTTAATGCGTTTTAAAAGCACATTCGAAACCCGGAACAGCAAGATAAGTGCTGTGAATTGTGTGCGGCCTGGGTTAAATGCACCAGAACTTACCTCCCGATCCAGCAACAGTAAACAAGCAGCGAACAAACGGTGGAACAAAACCACCCAGCAGCGGTGAAGAAATTAGCATTTCTTTGGTGCTACTTTTCCGTACCATTGGCGAAGCAACGGAAAGTAAACCCTTCGATCATAGAACCCGGTAAGCTACCCCCTTAATCCTCAACAGCGGGTTGGAAACCTTACAATGGTCCGGTGTTATGCGTCAATTAACGTTTCCGATTTGCAGGAAAATGAGCAGTGTTACAGTCAGTTGAACAGCGTGGTTGAGAAAGTCCCAAAGGGTAACATTCAAATCCATTTGGGCGACTTCAACGCAAAGATTGGCTCCGACAATCAAGATCTTGAGCGCCATAGTCAAGGACAGATGAACGAAAACGGGAAGCTGTTTGTGGAATTTTGTGGCAACAACAACATGGTGATCGTTGGATCGCTCTTCTCCCATCGACCAGCACATAAGGTCACTTGGGTCTCCCGAGATGACCGAACAGAAGATCAAATTGACCACATCCGCATTAGCCGAAAATGGAGAACGAGCCTTCTTGATGTCCGCAACAAATAAAGCGACATTGCATCTGACCACCACCTCGTCCTTGGTGAGCAACGACTGAGACTGACGTTGCGCGTGTCCAGCGGCGCGAGGAGAAAGTCGGGTGTCGATACGACGTCCGCCGGTTGGAGAATCCAGAGGTGAAAAGGGCAAACGTTGAACAGCTTGAATCTTGAGCCTCGGAACTGCCGACAGACGGAACAGTCGAAGAACAGTGGTGTGGAATCAAAAATGCCTTTATCATGACGAGCCATGGTACTCTCTGTAAAGTCTGTGGAAGAAGAAGTGAATGGATGTCGGATGAAACCTGGAGGATGATCGATGATCGGAGAAAGGCGAAAGTCGGATTTGAGCAGGCATGTACTAAGTCAGCCAAAGCAGCCGCCCGCTTACGATATGCGGAGCTGGAAAAGGCAGATAAACGAGCTTGTTGACGAGACAAGAGAGCCTGGACAAACTCACTAGCCGAAGAGGGAGGAAGAGTTGCCGCCATTGGAGATATCCGATTACTTTATGGCATATCTCGCCACCTTAGTGGTGCAAGGACTAATGCAAGAATGCCGCTGAAAGACCGAGCAGGTCAGCTGTTGACAGATCGAACAGATCAGCTCAAGCGTTGGACCGAGTATTTTGAACAACTCTTCAGAGTCACAAATAGAGATGGTCAGCAGAACCCGCAGCTCGAAGGGCCAACAGTAAGTCGCATCAACGGCGTCAACTCGGAAGCGCCCTCGCTAGCTGAAATACAGCTACAATCAAAGACATGAATTCCAACAAAGCGCATGGAGTCGATTGCGTTCCTGCTGAGATACTCAAAGACGACCCTGCCTTGTCAGCACAAATGTTGCACCGTCTTTTCGTTGACTGGATGCAGGGTATCGTCGTAAAGGTCCCGAAGAATGGAGGCCTGACAGAATGCGGTAACTAACGTGGCATAACTTTGATCTGTACAACCCTCAAAGTACTCTGCAAAATGATCCTGAACAGGATCCAGGAGAAAATCGACGCTACACTCCGACAGCAACAAGCTGGATTCCGATCCGGACAATCATGTGTGGACCACATCACAACGCTACGAAACATACTGGAACAAATCAACGAATTCCAGGACTCTCTTCTGCTGGTGTTCGTTGATTTCGAAAAAGCATTTGACCGACTGAACCACGAAAACATCTGGGCTGCTCTTAGACGACGAGGCGTCTCAGAGAAACTAGTCCATCTCATCGAAGCACAGAATGAGTTATTTTCGTGCAAGGTCTTGCACGACGGTGTCTTGTCCAAACCAATCCCGGTAACTGCTGAAGTGATACAAGGATGTATTTTATTAGCGCTGTTTTTTTTCATCGTTATGGATGAGATCTTGACTGGATCGATTGACTGTAGACCAAACCGAGGATTGCCGTAGAATCCTTCGATAATGGAGCAGCTAAGCAGCCTTGACCTGGCTGACGATATTGTTTTGCTCGCCCAAAGACAACAAGACAAGCAGAATAAACTCGAAGACCTCAGCTCCAAGGCAACAGGTCTCAAAGTCAATGTCGGTAAGACCAAGTCGATGGGAATCAACACAGCAAATCGTTCCAATTTCATGGTAGCTGGACAACAGGTTGAGAGAATGAAGTGCTTCCAGTATCTTGGTAGCCAGATAACGCCTGATGGCGGTACCAAGAAAGACATCAGAACCCGGTTCGGAAAAGCCCTATTTACGTTTGCGAACCTCCGAACTATCTGGCGCTCACACCAGATCTCTTTTCGAACTAAAATCCGAATCTTCAACTCAAACGTCAAATCCGTATTGTTGTACGGGTGCGAAACTTGGTACACATATGCGGTGACGACGCGAAAACTGCAAGTATGTATTTGTGAATCGCTGCCTGCGGATCATCCGCGCTTACAATTGGATCTCAAATGAGAAACTAAATCGCCGGTGTCATCAAAGGGCGCTAGAAATCGAGATTCGGGAACGTAAGTGGAGTTGGATTGGGCACACGCTGCGAAGAGATGAAAACGAGATTTGCAGAAAGGCGCTTGATAGGCATCGAAGAAGAGGCAGGCCTATAAGTTCGCGGCAGCTTAGTCTAGCCGCTGAAATCCGTACAGTTGACAAAAACCTTGGCTGGCAAAAAGTAAAGACGCTGGCTCCGGAACTCCAGCAGTGGAGATCTTTTATCTCAGCCCTATGCGTCGGTCAATCGGGGACGGACCCCCACTCCTTTCAAAGGGAAAAAAGAAGCGGGGAGGGAGGCTCCAATACAATTTTTTACACAATTCGAGAACTAATCAAGCAAACGGAACAAAATTTGGCATGTTAGGGTAGTGGAATACGAGAAATGATTCTATGATTATTTCAGACCCCTCTCTCCTTCCAGAGGAGATACAGAATAGAGGGGGAGGCCTTTAACCCCTTTTTCATTGCATAACTTAAAACGAACACACACATATAGGATCTCAGTGCAACTTCATGTTTCTTTGAAGAGATCTAATTTTACTTAACTCTAAGGCGAACATCATTTAAGGATATTTTGGCTAGCATCTTACAAATGCTAACACCACCAGACCACAGAAAGAGTACTATGTGTGCCGTAATCGGGATTCGATCTCATGGACTCTGGCTTAGAAGACTGGAACGCTATCCTCTAGGCCACGTCCGGCGGCCGAAAAATATTTGAGCAAATCGAACCAAATTTGGCTTGGTAGGGTATTTGGGTACGATGATGATGATGATGATGATGGCCCTCCACTATCCCCCGTACATGGGAAATTGGGCTGGATTATCTTAATAGATATTTTTTATAAATTGTCTCATGTAGTTTTTGATCAATTGATTCGTTGAATCTTACTGGATTTGTTCCCATGTACGTCCATCATTGCCTTTTTTATTTATTGCTTTTTTTTTTGCTGTTTCTTTTGCTGCTACAAATTTTTCAACTTAAGAACAGGGACCATCTGGGAAAAGGGACATTTTGGGGTGTAGCCCCATCCCACACACACATGAGTCCATTTTCAGGGTTTTACCGCGCCCCAAATCGCGTTGCTTTTGAGATTTGTCATGTGCGGCCCAGAGACGTTTGTTCAGTTGAGTTCATCATCATCATGTAATTTAATTACTAGCTTATTTTAACACGTACTATATCCTAATATTGTTTTTCACGAACGCCAAACATTTATTTTTAAAATTTGTCAAGTTTTCTTCTCGCTTGATGTCCATAGGTAAAGTGTTATACATTTTTATTCCTTTGTAATATAATGAATTCTGTGTGGATGCTAATAAAAATGAAGCTGCTCTTATCTCACTGGCAAAACGAGTTCCATAGCGATGCAGGTCAGTTCCTCTGATTATTCTTTCCTGAAGGTATTCTGGTGCTATTCCTTTTACAATTTTAAATATCAGGATCATGGTATGATACGTCACTCGCTGCTTAACTGAGAGCCATTGTAATGTACTCAGCATAATTTGAATAGGGGTTCTTCGGTCACATCTTAGAATCAGTCTCATCATTTTATTCTGAAGCCTCTGTAGACGAGCCATTTGTTGATCATTTGCAAAGCATATTATTGAGGGACAGAAATCAAAATGCGGTGATATTATTGCCTTGTACAAGTAAATAAGACTCCATTGAGTCAAATCATTACGCAACCGACATAAAATTCCAAATTTTTGTGCTATTTTCTTAACAGCATAGTCGATATGGTTTTTGAAATTCAATTTTTCATCAATTATAACACCAAGATACTTAATTTCGTGAACTATTTCAAGACGCACACCATCGATACTAACATTAACTATATCACAGTTTGCAGGCTTGTTGGAGACAATCAAACATTTAGTTTTCGAGACATTCAGTTTCAACATTTTAAAATTCAGCCATTTACTTAAGTTTTCTAGATCACAGTTCAGTTGTACAACAGCAGCATCAGCATTGTCATTAGCAATAAATATTACAGTATCGTCAGCAAACAAATTTATATCACAGTGGTTCAGGATTCGTTTCATGTCATTAATGTATAAAATAAAAAGCAAGGGTCCAAGCACACTTCCTTGTGGTACACCGACCTTGGTTTCTTTGGTATTGGATATCACAGTGGCATACTTCGTTCGTTGATAACGGCATTCTAAATACGATTGGAACCAATTCAGAGTTGTGCCCTCTATACCGTATTTCCATAGAGTTTTTATAAGATTTCTGCGTGAAATTGTTTCAAATGCGCGTTTCAAATCTAGAAATACTGCGATTATCTTTTGCCTTTTCTCCAACATTCCTTTCCATTTTGCCAACACCAAGTTTAAAGCTGTCTCACAAGAGTGATTCTTACGATAGCCACTCTGTTCTGGGATAAGCAGTTTATACGTGTCAATATAATTTATTAATTGTTCCTTAACTGCTAACTCCAATACTTTCTCGTACAGAGGAAGCATATTAATTGGACGAAATTCTTCTGCTTTCGATGTACCATTGACTTTTTCTATTGGAACAACCAAAGATTCTTTCCAAGAGCGGGGAACAATTCCAGTCCGCAGTGACTCATTTATTATGGTTAAAATATTTTCACCGATAGCATCAAATGCATCTTTTAAAACTCTGCAACTAACCTCATCCGCACCAGAAGATGATCCCATTGTCCATATAATTTTCTTAAGTTTTTCAAGCGTGATGGGCGAGAAACGAGTTAATTTGCTTTGGGTGTAAACTCCTCTAAGTTGCATTGGTTCGGGCTCTGCTTTAATAGAGTTGCTAATTTCTTCAATGCTTTGGATGAAATAATCATTGAATTTATTTGCGATTTTGGTTTCGTCTAGTTCAACTTCTCCGTCAAATTCAATTAGACTTGGATTAGGTGCACTTGGACTTAAAAGCCTTCTGAGAGTTTTCCACAACTCCTTACTATTATCTCTGTTTTCTTCAATTGTACGCTGAATCCACTCTTGTTTTTTTCTCCGTAAGCAACAGGAGTATTCATTTCTGTACGTTTTATATACCAACCATGTAAAATCAGAGTTACATTGTAGAAATTTTGTATATGCTTTATCTCTTTTTCTTTTCATTTCAACAAGTCTGAAATCATACCACTTATTTGATTGTTTGGCATTTATAAATTTACAAACCACTAGGTTATTAACACATCTTTTGACAATTTGTATGAGATTATTTGCTTTGTCATGTAGATCATTGGATAGCTGATCTAAATTTGTTTCTTGCTTGTGTTTTCTCAATAAAGTGAGTAGATTTTCTCGAGAATAGTTTTTCCAACACTTTACCCGGACAAAAGTATCTTCAACATTATTAACATTGCTAGCAACATGTATACATAGAGTTTCATGGTCAGATATTTTAAAATCATTGACGGCACAAACACTGATATCACAGTTCGAAAATACCAAGTCAATTATTGTTTGGCTAGTACGTGTTATGCGAGTGTAGTCTTTGACATGTTGATTTAAGTTGTACGAGGACATCACATTCTTTAAGTTTGCAGAATCAACTGAATTAGACCAATTGATATTGAAGTCTCCAACAATTAAGTTGAACTTAGACAAATCTACGAAATCATCAAGCCAGTTTTCTTCTAAAACCTTCAGAAAATTTGCATCGCTTTCGTTTGGCGAATGGTAAAGAATACCGTATCGTCCGGCAGTTAGTCCATTGTAAATTTCTATTCCAAGGAACCAATTTTTATCTTTCTGTTCATTTAGTAAGACCTTGTATTTCATACTTGTGTGTATATACATCATCACGCCTCCTGTGTGTCTCGAGTCAGAATAACAACTTATGGAACGGAAGTTTGCCATTTGAAAAAGATTTTCTCCCAGTGCTTGTGTTACATGTGTCTCAGATAGCAATAATAATTTCGGTTTGATCGTGTGCATCATTAATCGAATTTCTTCAAAATTTGTAGTCATACCTCCACAGTTTAAATAAACAACAGCTGGATGATTTTTGCTTAGTTTGTGGGATTGCTATTGAGCATAATCTATGAAACGACGCTTATTCGCAACCATTTTTTTTATAAACGGGACATTCCTCACTGTAAGCAAAATGATTTATATCCAGGTTCATTTTCCGCTCTTTGTTGATGTTTTTGCAATTTATGCAGATCCTAAAGTCTGATTTACAATCGGAAGTTCTGTGATTTAAAGCGCAACGTGAACAGATTTCAATGTTTTTACAGTCTGCACTCTTATGGCCATATGCACAACATTTAAAGCAACGCATTATGCTAAACGATTCGACTACTCTGCAGCTATCCCATCCTATGTTTACACGGCCCATTTCAAGCATAGTTTCTTGTGAGGCCAAATCGACTTCAATGATTGCTGTATATTGTGTGTAATTCATTACTTACTTGCAAAACTAGTAACAAGCTTTAAATTTTTAATTTTCAAATATTCGTTTTGGTCTGTTAGGCATTGTTGAAGGATTTCGGCCGATAATTTTTCCGATAATCCTGTTATTTTGAGTCGTGGTTTGATCGGCTTAGACATGGATACATCATAGTTTTCTCCTAATAAATCTTGTACGTTTGAGACTACTGATTCTAAGTTGTCGGAACTATTAACACCGAGAATCACTCTACCATTATATCCTTCTCTAACGGTTTGTATTCTAGCAGCAGATCTATCTACTTTGGCACGTAAAGCTTCCTTAGTTTCTCTAGATGTTTGTTCTCCCTCTTTAGGCTTAACTATAACCATTGGCTCTCTTTTTTTCAGGGGCGTTTTTTCGGAAAATCGATTTTTACCTTTTAAAAGATCAGCAAAGGTTGGAGTCTGGTTGCTATCTTTTAAAATGGGATCATCTTCTGGGTTTTCATCAGCGCTTTTTTCCAGACGAGCTCTCTTCCTAGATCGTAAATTAGCACTAGGGCCAGATGGAGTATCAAGACTAATTATTTTTTTCGATTGTATTGGAAGATTTTTAATTTTTCTTCCAAAACACTTTTGACTTCATCAAGAATATTTTCGCTCTCTGATTTTAACACTGATTTTAAATTTTCTACGTTTTCTTTCATCTTTGCATCAATTTCGTTTCTTAATGTATTCAAATTCTCATTCACAAACATCATAATCTCGTTTAATTTAATCATAAGCTTATCGTGGCCTATTCGATCATCACGACAATCTCTGCACACAAATTTCATTCCACGGTTTTTGTCCATGTACTTCAGCCCATTATCATCCAACCCATCACAGCACTTCACATGCATGATCGAGCCACGCGTCCCAAAGCATTTAACTCTTGCAGTTTCTTCTCGAATCGCTTTTGTGCATACACTACACGTCGAGTTCAACGACATCTCGGCAGCGAGTGTAGGCCTGCCGGCCACGCGCTTTGCTATCAATTTGCACTGCTTGAATATTTATACTTCCTACAGTGATATCAATCAACAGAACTTTATCCAAAGTTTTAGGACATTTACTTTATGTCTTCCAACAAGACTTTTATACTATTAGAAAGGAAATAAAAACCACTTTCCAATCGAACTGATTTGCTTATTTTCAACCACTTTTTCACGTCAAAAATAGTAAAAAATAAACTCATAACTTTAAACAGCACTGCAAACGTATCGAGGTGTATCTAGGGATCTCGATAAATAGTTCTATGAACATTTGGAACCCCTCCTTCCTTCAAGTTAGGAGATAAAAAGTGAGGAGGGGGCTCTTTTACAATTTTCAGCATTACTGTAAAAATAATCAAACAAATGGGATTAAATTGGACGTGGGAAGGTATTTGATTACGAGAAATGTTGCTATGATATTTTGAAAACCCTCCGTTCTTCAGGTCGAAAAAATTTAGGGAGGAGAGTGCTCCCATACATTTTTTATTTCATCACTTGGGACCTTGCCCAGCAAATGGAACGAAATTTAGCTTGATAGGGTATTTGAGCACAAGGAATGTCTCTGTGAATATTTGGTACTACTGCCTCCTTCCAATTGCGTGATGGGAAGGAGAGAGGGAGGCTCCTTTACAATTTTTCGCATAACTCGAGAACTAATCGTACAAATGGAAACAATTTTGGCATGGGAAAGCATTTGGATAAGTAAAGTGGTTATTTGCTTATTTTGGGCTTTTTTCTCCTTCAATTGGGGATACATTAAGAGACGACGGGAGCTTATCTAACAAATGTCTCATTTGATTTGCAGTTTCTTACAGAACCAAAACTGCTTCTTGAGTTTGAAGTATTGGGGCATATGCATCAATGCTAGAAAACAGTTCAAAATTAAACGCATACTATAAAAACTGAAGTTCTAAAATGCACAATAACATTCTTATACAGAAAAAAGATGAGCATGATAGAGCCAATCATTTGTATTGCTCGAAAGCAATCCAGTAAGGTAATTCCGGTGAAATCAGTTATCATTCCCTTATTTCAAGGAATGACACTGCCCTTTTGCATGATTCTCACTTCAAAAGAGCCTAGTGGAGGACCTCTGTTTGCTTGATGGAAGAAATTTGACATGGTAGAAAACTCACGTTATCCTCAATGTGAAAGAAAGCTTAAAATAAATCACCAAGATGTAATCTTTTTATTTCAAAACCACAAAAAAGATATAAGTTTTCAATCCCACATTTCGTTTCGACAATGGATCGTGCAAAGCGGTGCACAAACGAGTTTTCCTGTATTTGTACATTTCGATAAAAAACAGATTTTGACGAAAGAAAATTAAAAAAAAACAATTTTGTCGAAAGCAACATCGCGAAAAATAAAAGACGAACGTCTTGTAATTTTTGCGTGGTGATAAAATACCAAAATTACAATTTTCCGTTTCATTCATCATTAGTTTGAGAACTGATGACCAGCTGCAATCATCAGCACTGCACCCTTCTCGAATCCCGACCATTTTCTGCAATTCTAGGTCGGGGCAGATACAAACATCTGCCCCAATGAAGAGGCAGCAGAACAGCAGAAGGAAAAATGGTTCCGGCACCAGCGAACGACCGTAGCCAGAAAGCCAGAAAATCAGATATGAAAAGGCCAAACCCTGAAAAAAGAAAATTGGACTGAATGTTGCAATGCTCTTCGCAGGAAGGAGAAAAAATAGTCGGTACACATTCATTTTGGGTGACTCACAAATACACATTCACAGAATCTGGCAGCAACGTCCTGTAGATGAGTCAAAATTTTCCGAAATCAGATTAAGGATAGGTCTGGCATTGGTCTATTGTGGCCACATCTTCCTCAGGAGGGGCTGCCAGAAGCAAAAGCAGGATACCAACTGCCAGAAGAAGGACAAACTGGGAGCGGTACCGTTTGTGAATCATCATTTCCCTTTGTCATAATGTTATGATAATTATTTGCCGGAAATTTTGAATTAACGCTGACGCCTGTGCACAGCTAAATTGGATTGCATTTTTATAAAACCGGACGAAGGATGTTGGATGGTTTTTCGGGCTGAATCTCCGGGTCTGCTTGGGGGAGTTCATCAGAAGAACCAACCTAATTTACTGCCGCAAAAGTACGCGGTGGAGTGGTTTTTTTCTCTATCTGTGGAAATGAGGATCTCCGTTGAGCTGTAATTGAATTTCCAAAAGGAAGGTGGCAATACAATGAACTTTTGAGTTCAATTCTCAACGTTGCAGTTGGCAACAGACGGAATAAGTATGATGTGGCTCCGAGTTTTTAAAGTTATTTGGTAATTCTGAAATAACTGAAAATCAAAGCAGGACACACAAACACTAAATAGTTTATAATCTTTGAAACCGAATTCATCCGATTTCGTAATTAATTTGATATCAATGTTCAAGGTTCCCAATTGATTTTCAAAATCGTTAGATGTTTTTTAAAATTGAGCGAACGCACTGATGGCTTATCGCTAATTGAAAATATAAACATAATTATTGTGTTTGGATTTAACGCCGCGAATGTTTGCTCTTAGATTTTATCGACTTTTTTCGGCGAGTTTTAATATCAAAAACCAAAATTTACCAGTTGTCCAGACGTTTCCAGCTACTATGGCATTCGCTCCTCTTCAGTGGACACTAAAATTATATTTTCCTTTAAACATTCAATCTTAATGTCTAAACTACTTTGATTTTGGACAGTTTGCTTTGTTTTTCGTTTACATTTGTTTGTCAGTATCTGTTTTAGTTTAGCAATGACAGGGTCGTAAGCAGTCTTAAAATTCAGTGAATCCCTTTGTCTATTGACTACATTATCGTTACCTCTTAATTTAATATAAAACGTTTCGGTTGTTATCCTGGCGTTGTATCCAGCAACTCTTTCCAAAATTTTGGTGTTTTCAAAATCGAGCACCTACGTTTACAGATATTAAAATCAAACAAACGACTCACTGAGTTAAAACTTTCACAACACTTATCAATTGGATGGTTCCGGCCTTATGCAGCACTGTGATAGGGTATCCATAGGAACTGGCGTCGCCGAAGTGTCCTCGTGGAAACGTATATATTGACACGTTGCAGTATGTATGCGGAGTCAACACGGTGGGTTAAGGTGTCAAAAATGAAGCCTTGCTGCAGTTCAATACGACGCTTTTCTAGCGTGGTTAGGCCTATCAGAGCACACCTTTGCTCATAAGGCGGAAGTCGGAGCGGGTCATTCCGGGGAAGACGCCGGTGAGCGTATCTTACGAAGCTACGTTGAACTCGTTCGAGGCGGAAGCATTGAGTGCTCTGAGAGGGAGCCCACATCTGGACAGCATACTCCAAGATACTACGAACGGACGAGCGATAGATGGCTTTCACTGCATAAGTGTCGTCAAAATCCCTTGTGATTCGGCGAAGAAACCCAAGTGCTTTAAATCCCTTTGCCACGGTTAGCGCGATGTGCTCGGCGAAGGTGAGCCTGTTGTCGATTTTAACCCCTAGATCAAGAATAGATTTTGTATTTTCCAAACAGAGGCCGGATAGCTGGTAGTCAAAATTTACAACATTTCTTGATCGGGTAAAATTAATGATCTTGCACTTTTTCGCATTTGCTTGCATTCCGTTCATCTGACACCAGCTCTCCAATGAAGCGATGTCGGCTTGCAGGGCGAGACAGTCTAAAGTGCTGTGAATCCTTCTAAAAATCTTCAGATCGTCGGCATTCAAATGAGTGTCGGACTGAAGAGTTGCGCACAGGTCGTTTACAAAGGTTATGAATAGAAGCGGTCCAAGGTGACTCCCCTAAGGAACTCCAGATGGGATTGCAAACGTTTCCGAGCACAAGTTTTTAATTTTCGTGAAAGCACGCCGCTCCGTGAGATATGACTCAATCCATTCAAGCGCCCATTCAGAAAAACCTAGCTGATCCAGCTTAGCTACAAGTATTTTGTGCGAGACACGGTCAAACGCTTTTGCAAAGTCTACATAAACAGAGTCCACTTGAAAACCTTTCCCCGTGCTGTTACTCAATGAGCTTACATAGCACATCAGATTGGTCACGGTTGATCTTCGCTTCATAAAACCATGTTGAGCCTCAAATACAAAAGGTTTTGCAGCGGCATATATTCGTTCATGCATTAGGACTTCAAAAATCTTAGATATTGAGTTCAAGATTGATATACACTGCCGGCCAAAAGTTTGGGATCACCCGCTAAAAAACATGCAAATTTTGATCGTTCATATCTCAGCCGTCTTAGGACATATTGCAAATCTTCTGATCTCATTTGAAAGATAATGAGCAAAAGCTATTTCGGAGGTATTTTGCCCATAAATAATGTTTTAGTTTTGCACCTAAAACTTAACCTAAAATTAGAACATTTTCAAAAAATCGCACTCAATATTCAAAGCCGATCATCTCGGGATAGGGTGGACCAAATTTCAAAATTTGAGTTGCATTAGAATCCTCATTCTATACTTCTCAAAACACAATCAAAAAAAATTGTGTGCAAAAATTTAAGAATGTACTATTAATTAATAAAATAGACACTTAAATTATCGTCCAAAAGTTTGGGATCACCCCTAGTGTGGTGTATCGGCCAAAAGTTTGGGATCATTATTTTAAAAACATGCAAATTTATGTCATTCATATCTTTCTCATCTAACATCGTATTGCAGAGCTGAAGGGTGCATTTGAAAGCTTAGGAATTGTTGTTTTTTCATAAATTCATTAAAAAATTATATTTTAAATCCATAACCATAAAAAATTCACAATCATAAGTGTAAATTTTCAAAAAAACAATTTATTTAAGGTAAATTTTTTATGGTTATCACTTTAAAATATAAATTTTGAATGAATTTATGAAAAAACAAAAATTCCTAAGCTTTCAAATGCACCCTTCAGATCTGCAATACGATGTTAGATGAGAAAGATATGAATGAGATATATTTGCATGTTTTTGGCCGATACACCATACTGAGGGGTGATCCCAAACTTTTGGACGATAACTTAAGTGCCTATTTTATAAGTTAAAAGTACATTCTTAAATTTTTGCACACAATTTTTTGATTGGGTTTTGAGAAGTATAGAATAAGGATTCTGATGCAACTCAAATTTTGAAATTTCGTTCACCCTATCGCGAGATGATTGGCTTTGAATATTGAGTGCAATTTTTTGAAAATGTTCTAAATTTAGGTGAAGTTTTAGGTGCAAAACTAAATCATTATTTATTGGCAAAATACCAACGAAATAGCTATTGCTCATTATCCTTCAAATTAAAGTCTGCTTCATTTAATATTGGAACAAATTCTTTTGCTCATTGTGGCGCTCCTAGTGGACGGATTTGGAAACTTTTTTCACCCACGTGTCGGGAAATTCATTACCTTTCACCATGTTTTTATGTCATAACACCAAACGATAGCATTTTGTAAACAACCGCCATGGAAGCCGAACGGAGAGATCAAATTGTGCACAGTTTTCTTGAAAATCCATTGTTGTCGGCATCGAAGCTAGCTAAACAGCTTAAAATGCCCAGAAATACCGTATGGCGTGTTATCAAGCAGTACAAGGAAACATTGACGACGGCTCGGAAGCCGCATTCGAAGCGTCGGAGTGGAACTGTCGACCGGAAACTGCGTGGGAAAGTCATCAAGGCCGTCAAGAGGAATCCCAATCTTTCAGACCGCGATTTGGGCAATAAGTTCCAGGCCGCTCACAGTACGGTGCGACGAATTCGTCTCCGGGAAGGAATAAGGTCATTCCGAGCCAGCAAACAGCCAAATCGGACGCTGAAGCAGAACAATGTGGCCAGAATCCGTGCTCGAAAGCTGTACGACCAAGTGCTGACCAAGTTCGACGGATGTATTCTGATGGACGATGATGGACGTAAAAGGCGGACTTTGGGCAAATCCCAGATCAAAAATTTTATTTGGCGACGGCTCGGGGGGATGTACCTGCAAAATTTAAGTTCGTGTTTGCGGATAAATTCGCCCGCAAGTACATTATTTGGCAGGGGATATGCAGTTGTGGACAGAAAACCAAAGTCTTTCTCACTGACAAGACAATGACATCAGAAGTCTACAAAAAAGAGTGCCTACAGAAACAGATTCTGTCGTTTATTCGTGCCCACGACCGTCCAGTAATGTTTTGGCCGGACCTCGCAAGCTGCCATTACAGCAAAACGGTTATGGAATGGTACGCAACGAACGGGGTCAGCGTAATACCGAAGGACCTCAACCCCCCAAACTGCCCCCAGTTCCGGCCGATAGAGAAATACTGGGCAATCACGAAACGGAGGCTTGAGGCAAAGGGAAAACTTGTTAGGAACATGACTCAAATGAAGAACTGGTGGAATCAAATCGCTAAAACGGTGGACGAAAAGGGTGTGCGCCGCCTAATGTGCCGTATTACGGGAAAAGTACGAGAATTTCTTCGAAACAGCAATGAATAATTTTTTTTAATTTTATGAATTTTATGAAAGAGTAAAGAAAATGCTACATTTGTATGAAAAACAAATTATGAATTCGTTAATAAATGACTGAACTACACGCAATTGTTTGTGTTCCAATATTAAATGAAGCAGACTTTAGATCATAACCCAAGCAACCAAAAGTCCCATAAAACAGGTACAAAAACGCTTACTCAGCCCCATCATTGATATGAAGTACGTTCTATGCAGCTCAAAATTTAAGTTCTTATTGATACTTTCAAGTTCCAAATAAGTCTTAATGATCTTCTATTCAGCTTCCAGCGGCCTCTTAAGTCAGCTTCCAAAAAATCGCAAAATGAGCAAAAAAATGTCTCTCATCTCGACTGAACCGTTGGCTTCGGTTCATATCACCTTCTCTTGATTATTTACTGTGTTCTGTACCGGTGCCGCCATGATGCCACGCGTAGGATTTCAAACTCGACAAATTGCTCAATTGCTTCTTTCCTACATTTCGTACATATATCGCATCAGAATGGTCACTCAAGTACAAAACTACTTACTGAAAAAAAGCTTGCCCGGCTTGAGGATCGAACCCCGACCTTCGTGGTGAGAATCGAACACGCTACCACGAGACCACGCCTAGATGTTGTTCTAACTGAAACTAAAACTCGAAGAGGTGATTTGATTTTGAAAGCACATCAATGCACTTTTTGTGTGTTATCAAATCCCGTTTGAGTACTTTTGTGCCCTTTATGTGGCTTACCAAATCCCGTATTGAGCACTTTTGTGCCCTTTATGTGACTTAAGTCCCGTATAACGTACATATAGATCACTTTTGCAGCTTTCAAGTTCGTAAATGAGCACATATAGTTCACTAATGGGAATTGGGCAAAACAAGTCACATACAACGTACATATTAATCACTTTTGCAACTTTCAAGTTCATTAATGAGTACATAAAGTTCACAAAAGGGAATTGGGCAGTTGATTCTCTTTGTCAGCCAATATGTAACTTTCAGTGCCTTCATTCAAGTAAATATGTGACTTTTGGTTGCTTGGGAAGATTTGCAATATGTCTTAAGACGGCTGAGATATGATCGATCAAAATTTGCATGTTTTTTAGCAGGTGATCCCAAACTTTTGGCCGGCAGTGTAGGTCGGTAATAATCTACGCAGTTCATATTTCCTGATTTGTGAATCGGTGAAATGAACGCAACTTTTCATGCTCTGTTAAACGATCTTTCCGATAGTGACCGGTTTATTATACTACAAATCGGGGCTGCTAAAGGTGCTGCGCAAAGTTTTATAAAAAGCGGTGGGTAATTGCAATGTTCGGAAAATTGCTCAAGAAAAGCAATCAGGATTCGTTTCAAGCTGGAAATGGTTTCCGTTGAATATTTGTCGAACATCATTACTAACTCGATACAAGAAAATATACCATGCCCCATCGAGGGCTTCCGTTGCTATTCGTCACGTGGCTTTTCAAAGGTGATCGACATACTTGATGATACATTTTGAACGTTGCTCCCACAATCATTCACGAACGTCTATCCTCTCATCTTTGTTGATAATGTTCGTTATACATAGAGGATCATGAATGTATCAGAAGGAAAAATTGAAGAAATACCAGGACCAAATGTATAAAAAAAAAAGTCGTAGCACATGCTGGACAGTTCATTGCGGTTACCTAGTAATTATTTGTCCTTCTATGCAAAGCGAAAATTAAAAAAAATCAACTGATAGCCTCCACAGATCATTCAAAGCTGATACATATCAGTTGTGATCCTGGAAGGTAGAAAATCATCAAGGAAGGCTATCATCATCGAGACGTTCATAGCTGATAGTCTGCGTCCTTCTTTACCGCATCATGTTTTGCAAGAGTGTTTCAAATACAGGAGCGTCATTGTCATGCATGGTTGTTTTTATGGTTTGAATGAAGAAGAAGAAATTGACTGCTTCGATTCTTTAGCTCAGAATGCAGTAAAGGCTCAGTGAAAATGATTGATTTTCGGAACATTATCCCTATAAGCCAAAGACGTTCGCCATTAGGCTTTGAAAGCAAAAACTGAAAATATTAAAGATCATGATATAAAACCAGCCAAAACAGAAATCAGTTCAAACAATGTTATTCATATTTATGTTTGATTCCGAATAAACCAGCGAAACCAGAAGCTTTCAAAGCGAATAAAAATCAAATATGTACCAGTACCATATGCTTCGTCCAATTTGACAAACAAAAACTTTATCAATTATTTATCATGGCCCCATTTGCAAAAAAATAAAATCAACATTGACAAACATCGGAACGGAAACATTCCCTGTGATTTTTTTTGTCTGCATTGAGCAAGCAAAGGACAACGTTATGCAAGAGCATGTTTCAAACACTAAAAAAGTTTGTCCTCTGGTCCTCCACAGTAAACCAACCATGATGGGAAGAAAGAAAAGAGACGCATTCCTTCAGGAGTCGATTGTTGATTTTTATGATATTTTTATAACTTCCTGCTGTTGCTGCTGCCGCTTTCCTTCGAAATGATCTCGGTTCCTAGAAGAAGCGACCCATCCGGGAAGCAGCATTTTTTCTTATTCATTTCTCGCTATTCTGATTGTGTGTTGATTCGCCAATTTGGTCCCGTTCGGTCGAAGATGAAAATTTTCCAAACGAACGACGACGAGGGAAAACGCTCTGGTCCTTACACTCACCGGTGGGAATAAAAATTAAGGAAGTGCTACAGACGAATCATTGAACGAAAAACTTTCCAACTGTGTTTCTTGGTCGCACACCGTTTTTCCAGTCGCAAATCATATTCCATTCGAATCGAACGGAAACGGTGCTTTGATATAATTTTTACGATCTGTTTATATTACTTTTGTGCTTCCGGTGTTATTTGTTCTGGCTCTCTCTCTTTTTATTCTCGCTTTCGGATTCCTACTTTGATTAAGGTCTCCAGAGACATCTATTTTCCGGTTCCTTTCGATCGAGCAGCCATTCGTGCTCAAAGTAAGAAAAATTAACCAAGTAAACTGGAAATCGATTTATCGATTCAGATTGTCAGGAAATGGTTTGCTTATTCGATTTGAAGCTCAGATTTCTCTTTGATTTGGCTGAGAGTTTTCAGATCAAGAGTGCCCTAGTGAAACGACCAGAATTTTACAAATAATTTTGAACTACCGTAAAACGGAATAACATTGATCACCGGGGTAACTTTGACCAACAATAAATTTTTCCACATTATCATTTTTTTTTTCTTGTAGGGGAGAGCCCACTGCGACCAGTAGTTGATCTATTGTGGTATTTATCCCGCGTAACTAAATGCTTTCTGGTTCACCTGCACTATTGATTGGAGTGACAGTTGATTGCTGACTAAGCATTTTATCCCAATCGGGTATGATATCAAAGATGTATGATATAACCTTCTAAGGGCTGATATGCAACCATATGTCTTGTGCTCTTATTAACTTTGCCCCAAGAACACGCTCTCTCCTATTTAGGAGGGCGCAGCAGTTGCATAGAAGATGCTCTGCAGTTTTTTTTTCGAACCTGACTTGTGACTTGTGTAAGTACTTAACTCGTGCTTACTTAAGTTCAACATGTTTTCGGAGAGTCTTGCGCTTGGTTCAATGAATCTTTTTGTCTGAGTTGCTCCCTCTGCTGCTTTCCAGTTGGAAACAATAGTGGTGCTTTCCCAGTTCTTGAGCTCCATAGTCAAGGCACTTCTCGATACTCCGCAGAAAGGTTCAGGTCCAATCATCAGTCCCTGAGATCCTTCCCTAGCTAGTTGGTCTGCTTCTTCGTTCCCTAGGATATCGCTGTGGCCTGGTACCCAGAATAAAGATACTCGGTTCCTTATGACCAGGTTTCTTAGTGCAACTATACACTCCCAAACTAGTTTTGAGTAACATGTGAACATACTTAGTGCTTGAAGAGCAGCCTGGCTGTCAGAGAATATGCAGATACTTGTGTACCTGTATCCCCTTTTCAAACAGACTAAAGTGCATTCTAGAATTGCTTGAATTTCAGCTTGAAATACTGCTGGCCAGTTTCCTATAGGAATTGAGATCCTGAGTCAAGGTCCGAAGACCCCTGCCCCAGTTCTATTATCCATTTTTGACCCATCAGTGAAGAAAAGGATTGATCTGGGAGGAACCGTTCCACCTGACTCCCACATTATCATCAATAACTCAGTCTATAGTTTGAATTTTTGAAAACTGTTTTCATTGTTTGAAAGCCTATAAATTGAGTATTAAAAAGGAAAAATTTGGTTTGTATTTTAAGTTTTTTTCTGTTTTAAAAAATGTTATTTCATTAATGTTATTTTTCCAGGGCTCGTAAACAAACACCTCTCCTGATGTTACCGAAGCGCTTTTAGAAGAAAACGGCTTGTTTAATGTGACAGAACAACTTTTTTTCTTTGCATAGGTAAAGTTAGAGTGCTTTTTTTAAAGCCATTAAATGATAAATTTTTGATATTTAAAAAATAAGGACATTTTCATAGAGTAAACCTGTATACGACAAATGGATAGGAACCCTATCAAATGGTTTACTTTGGAGAAAAAATGAAAATGGAATTTATGAGAGGGCCTAGGGGAATGTGTGATGGTAAAATTTCATTTGTATTTTGAAGCTAAAACTATTTAGCAATTGTTATAATTTTTGCCCCTCAATGCATGCAGCATCATATTTCTTTTTTTCGATTATTAAAATTTTTGAAAGAAAACATTAAAAAGCAAGGTAAAATTGATAAACTAGCATTTGTAAATATTATGAAGTTGTTTTGTACCCTTTATGATCAAGAAAACTCGTTAAAACCGTCCAAATAGAGACTGATCAATATTACACCAAAGCATCAAATTCTGAACAAAGACGAAATCGATTTTCGAATCAAATTTCAAAAAGTCTAATAAATTTCTGCAACCATGTTTTATGTTCAAAGGAGTACAGTACAGGTTATAAAAATATGAAACATGCCACATTCCTCTTAACAGAAAAAATAATCGAAAAATATTGAAAATAGTGATCAGTATTACCCCGGAGTACGGTACCTACATATATTTTCTGTTTTACGGTTTTTCCAAATCGTCCATAGATTCTTCTATAGAAAAAAACCGCTTTAAAAAAACGTTCAAAAGAAAACCATGAAAAATGATCGTTTTGCGTTTAATGCATAGTAATGTTTAAAAAAAAAACACTTTTTCAAATCATATCAATTCGAAAGATCGTGGATATTTCTCAATTTGATACTTGCAAGAGTTAAGCTAAGAATAACATGGAACTGGCTCAAGGTATTTTTATTCCTGATTTTGATTTGTGGGATTAATTTATGTAGAAATGCGAGTTGTATTATAACGTCAAGTGCTGAAAAAAAAACGAGTTGCTTAAACAAGTTTATGGCAAAACGGGAAATTACCATGAAAATTTATTACTAAACCAACAAGATGTTCCTTTCGCCAAATAACAACATAGGGGTGACCATGCCAACGACTGAAAATTAATGATCAAGTAGGTCGTTGAATGTAATTTTCGACACTGAATTCAGTGCTGAAAAGTTGTTCTTTTCAATATTGTTTTAAGTGTCGAAATTTTCACTTTACAACACTGAATTGCATAACTCCTTATTTTAAACAGGACAATAGAGTGTATATGATTCTTTATAAATAATTTTTAAAATTTTCTGTGAGATTTGTCATTTTTGGATTTTTTTTTTAACGAACTCAAACACATACAGGATCTCAATGAAACATGATGTTTTCTCGAAGAGACTCCTTTTTTCTGAACTCTAAGCGTACATCTTTCGATGATATGATGGCTAGCTTTTACAAATGCTTAAACCACCAACCCACCGAAAGTGTACTATGTATGCCGTGATCGGCATTCGATTTCATACCCACTGGCTCAGAAGACTTGAAGGCTCTACGCCACGAGCGGCGGCTAATTTGTCATTTTTGTCATTTTTGTAATTTTTGTAATTTTTGTAATTTTTGTAATTTTTGTAATTTTTGTAATTTTTGTAATTTTTGTAATTTTTGTAATTTTTGTAATTTTTGTAATTTTTTCATTTTTTGTCATTTTTGTATTTTTTGTAATTTTTGTCATTATTGTCATTATTGTAATTTTTGTCATTTTTGTCATTTTTGTCATTTTTGTCATTTTTGTCATTTTTGTCATTTTTGTCATTTTTGTCATTTTTGTCATTTTTGTCATTTTTGTCATTTTTGTCATTTTTGTCATTTTTGTCATTTTTGTCATTTTTGTCATTTTTGTCATTTTTGTCATTTTTGTCATTTTTGTCATTTTTGTCATTTTTGTCATTTTTGTCATTTTTGTCATTTTTGTCATTTTTGTCATTTTTGTCATTTTTGTCATTTTTGTCATTTTTGTCATTTTTGTCATTTTTGTCATTTTTGTCATTTTTGTCATTTTTGTCATTTTTGTCATTTTTGTCATTTTTGTCATTTTTGTCATTTTTGTCATTTTTGTCATTTTTGTCATTTTTGTCATTTTTGTCATTTTTGTCATTTTTGTCATTTTTGTCATTTTTGTCATTTTTGTCATTTTTGTCATTTTTGTCATTTTTGTCATTTTTGTCATTTTTGTCATTTTTGTCATTTTTGTCATTTTTGTCATTTTTGTCATTTTTGTCATTTTTGTCATTTTTGTCATTTTTGTCATTTTTGTCATTTTTGTCATTTTTGTCATTTTTGTCATTTTTGTCATTTTTGTCATTTTTGTCATTTTTGTCATTTTTGTCATTTTTGTCATTTTTGTCATTTTTGTCATTTTTGTCATTTTTGTCATTTTTGTCATTTTTGTCATTTTTGTCATTTTTGTCATTTTTGTCATTTTTGTCATTTTTGTCATTTTTGTCATTTTTGTCATTTTTGTCATTTTTGTCATTTTTGTCATTTTTGTCATTTTTGTCATTTTTGTCATTTTTGTCATTTTTGTCATTTTTGTCATTTTTGTCATTTTTGTCATTTTTGTCATTTTTGTCATTTTTGTCATTTTTGTCATTTTTGTCATTTTTGTCATTTTTGTCATTTTTGTCATTTTTGTCATTTTTGTCATTTTTGTCATTTTTGTCATTTTTGTCATTTTTGTCATTTTTGTCATTTTTGTCATTTTTGTCATTTTTGTCATTTTTGTCATTTTTGTCATTTTTGTCATTTTTGTCATTTTTGTCATTTTTGTCATTTTTGTCATTTTTGTCATTTTTGTCATTTTTGTCATTTTTGTCATTTTTGTCATTTTTGTCATTTTTGTCATTTTTGTCATTTTTGTCATTTTTGTCATTTTTGTCATTTTTGTCATTTTTGTCATTTTTGTCATTTTTGTCATTTTTGTCATTTTTGTCATTTTTGTCATTTTTGTCATTTTTGTCATTTTTGTCATTTTTGTCATTTTTGTCATTTTTGTCATTTTTGTCATTTTTGTCATTTTTGTCATTTTTGTCATTTTTGTCATTTTTGTCATTTTTGTCATTTTTGTCATTTTTGTCATTTTTGTCATTTTTGTCATTTTTGTCATTTTTGTCATTTTTGTCATTTTTGTCATTTTTGTCATTTTTGTCATTTTTGTCATTTTTGTCATTTTTGTCATTTTTGTCATTTTTGTCATTTTTGTCATTTTTGTCATTTTTGTCATTTTTGTCATTTTTGTCATTTTTGTCATTTTTGTCATTTTTGTCATTTTTGTCATTTTTGTCATTTTTGTCATTTTTGTCATTTTTGTCATTTTTGTCATTTTTGTCATTTTTGTCATTTTTGTCATTTTTGTCATTTTTGTCATTTTTGTCATTTTTGTCATTTTTGTCATTTTTGTCATTTTTGTCATTTTTGTCATTTTTGTCATTTTTGTCATTTTTGTCATTTTTGTCATTTTTGTCATTTTTGTCATTTTTGTCATTTTTGTCATTTTTGTCATTTTTGTCATTTTTGTCATTTTTGTCATTTTTGTCATTTTTGTCATTTTTGTCATTTTTGTCATTTTTGTCATTTTTGTCATTTTTGTCATTTTTGTCATTTTTGTCATTTTTGTCATTTTTGTCATTTTTGTCATTTTTGTCATTTTTGTCATTTTTGTCATTTTTGTCATTTTTGTCATTTTTGTCATTTTTGTCATTTTTGTCATTTTTGTCATTTTTGTCATTTTTGTCATTTTTGACATTTTTGTCATTTTTGTCATTTTTGTCATATTTTTCATTTTTGTCATTTTTTCATTTTTGTCATTTTTGTCATTTTTGTCCTTTTTGTCATTTTTGTCAATTTTTTCGATTTTGTCATTCTTCTAATTGATAACATGTACGATTAATATAGATTAAGTTCAAGATTGCTGGAAATTGTTCAGCTTGATCGGAAAAATTCACTCAATTACAAATTTACAAAAAAAATCTGGTTTCTTCCAGTGCGAATCAAATTGAATGACTAAATTATCTTGCAATCTCCAAGTTATCTCTTGCAAATGGCAGCTCATTTTTGTTTGATTTTTACTATACGTAAAGTATCAATCTGAATTATTTTATCAATAATCAGCATTATCATTGAAGCTCATTGGAACTCATTCGGTTAGTGCCGTAGTGCCGTTAGAATTTATGAGCTTGAATTAGTTAAATTGAAATGCATAAAATGGTAATTGAATAAAATGACGCTGCCTGGAAGCAGCAAGAACCTTCAAAACTCAGCTGCAGTGCCAGTCAAGTGGCACACAAACCAGATGTGCAACAAAGTGTGCAGCGAAGAGAAAAAATAATAGGGTAGGAAGGGGGTGGCAGAAAAAAAGTTACAGCGCATACATTGAATGGTAAACTTTTACTGCGCGGCAACGCAG